>NC_038049.1:18064540-18357248 GCF_002211085.1 Panicum hallii
ACATGGCGTTAACCAAATCCGTTAGAGTGCGGTTCTTTCTTTCGGCAACCCCATTTGACTGAGGTGAAATAGGGAGGCGTCCTCTCATGAATAATACCATGTTCCTCGCAGAATAAAGTAAATAAATTTGAGAAATACTCGCCACCACGATCTGACCTAACTCTTTTGATCTTTCTCTCAAGTTGGTTTTCTACTTCAGCTTTATAGATTTTAAAGTAGTGTAAAGCTTTATCTTTTGACTTCAACAAATAGATGTAACAAAATCTAGTACTATCATCAATCAAAGTCATGAAATATTTTTTACCACCTTTTGTCAACACTCCATTCATTTCGCACAAATCGGAATGAATTAATTCTAAGGGTGCCAAGCTTCTTGCCTCCGCGGTCTTATGAGGCTTACGAGTTTGTTTTGATTCAACACATACATGGCACTTAGAATTTTTGACAAAAGTAAACTTTAGAATTAAGCTCAAATTAGCTAAGCGCATCATACATCCAAAATTAACGTGATAAAGCCTCGAATGCCAAACATTTGTTTCATCAACATTAATAACATTGTATGCAACTTTATTACAAACATCTAACAAAGAAAGACGGAACAAGCCTCCGCTTTCATAATCCTTTCCAACAAAAGTACCAAACTTAGACAAGATACATTTATTAGACTCAAAGACTAATTTAAAACCATCTCTACACAGTAGAGAGCCGCTGACTAGATTCTTCTTGATGGTGGGGACATGCTGCACGTTCTTCAGCTGCACGGTCTTCCCCGAAGTAAACTTTAGATTTACCGTACCAACACCAAGAACACGTGCATGCGATCCGTTCCCCATCAGCAAGGAGGAAGTCCCGCCGGTCTGGTACGAAGAGAACAAAGAAGCATCAGCACAAACATGAATATTAGCGCCAGTGTCAACCCACCACTCGGGTGAACCAAAGACTGAAAGAACAGTAGGTAATAAATTACCGTACCCCGATGTTCCTCCAGGCTCGCTAATAACCATGTTGGCGGAGTCGTTGCCTTTGCGGTTCGGACACTTTGCAGCAAAGTGATCCGTACTAGCGCACACATAGCAAGCTCCCGTCTTCTTCTTCTTCTTAAAAGTGGTTGTCTTCTTAGTCTTTGGTTGGTTCTGCGGTGGCTTTTTCTTGTTCTTGTGGGAGTTGTTCTTCTGAACAAGATTGGCACTTGATGCACCAACAAATTCTTTCCCACGTATGTCCTTTGCTCTCGCCTTCTCCTCAACATCAAGAGTCCCTATGAGTCCATCTATTGTGAACTCCTGTCTCTTGTGTTTTAGAGAAGTAGCAAAGTCCCTCCAAGAAGGTGGCAGCTTAGAGATTACACCTCCGGCCACAAACTTATTGGGTAACACACATGGGGACTCTTTGCTGCAACTTTTGAGATCTTTTGCCAGAGTATGTATTTCATGAGCCTGTTCCACTACAGAATGGTCTTCGACCATCCTGTACTCAAGGAACTGCTCCATGATATACAACTCACTACCGGCGTCAGATACTCCATATTGAGCCTCAAGAGCATCCCACAACGCTTTGCCAGTTGGCAGCCGAATATAAGAATCCACCAGGTTATCACCGAGAACACTAATGACCAAGCCTCGAAAGAGGATATCAGCCTCATCGAACGCACTCCCTTCCTCTGGAGAGAATTGTTCAGGCCTACCCTCTTTCACATGGATCACTCTCGATAGTGTTAACCATAGTATAAGCCGCTCTTGCCAACGTTTGTAATTTGAACCATCAAAAGGTGGTGGTTTGATTGATGCAGCAAAGCTAGATACCGAAAGCCTATTACAAAATTAGGTTTTTGGATTGTTAGATAATTAGGCAATTTTTGGTATATTTTAATTCCAAATATTACTAGCAATTTCATGATATAAATGAGTGATAATGTGTGTAGGAGATATGTGCATGTGTTCATGTTATTCTCACTAATAAGCATGAACAAAGAATTAAACCAGAATAGGTTTAGTATGTACCCCAAGGCGGGACCAGTGCCGGGGGCACCGGTTGCGCCGTTACCAGCTGGAATAGACATGCTATTCGACTGGCCTTGCTTGAAGTAGCCGAACTATGTCGATGCAGAAAGATGTTCGCAGTGCAGTCCCACAAACGGTCACGCCGGGAAGTAGACGAAGTAGTCGTTCGCACGAACGGTCACGCCAGGAAGTAGACGAAGTAGTCGTTCAGGGAGCGAGCAGTCGCGTCAAGACGCTCCCCAAAAACCTGATTGCCCGCGCCCCGTGCAAGGCCTTCAGCGAGCAGAGGTTCCGGAGGCCCTGCTCTCGCTAGAGCTGTGCGCGCAGTGCTAGCGTTGGGAATGGCAGAAAGCAGCTGAGGGAGTAGGGAGAGGTCTCCTAAGAAGGAGTACCTGGAGCAAGAGCTGAGTGAGTGAGGATGGGAGGAGAGGGTGCTGGTTTATATAGGCGTGAGGTGCCTCAGGTTCAACGAACCTGGACGTCATGAATGGCTTTGATGAGCGGCAGTTATTGTGCCTCAAGTTCAACGAACCTGGACGTCGTAAAGAGCCTTCAATGTCCGGTCATTAGTGTCGACATTAACCCTCTGTTTTAATGCTCTTTACTGCAAAACGTCCTTCTCATCTCAGCACATCACGTCGCACCGCACCGCACCGCATCGCCCGCCCGCCCGCCCGCCTCGGCCTCGGCCACGGCCACGGCCACGGCCCGGCTCGGCGAGGCAAGCGAGCGCACGCACGCATGTGGTACACCGTCCTCCTCTTACCGGCTTCACAAGTGGTGTACACGAAATCCACCTTTTAAGTCGGTTGAGATCCTCCTCAATTCCCGGTACGGAATTAAGCATTGATTCCCTAGCATTAATAGTGGGCTTTAAATTCTTTTAATGCATTAGAATGAATGGGCCAAGCCCATTACTCCAACAATGAATGGACCTCCCCCATTTCCAGTGTTTTTGGCTTCCAATTTTATTTAGCTATACTTGATGATTATATTCACTTTGTCTAGGTTTATCCACTGTGCCAGAAATCAGAGGTTGCTCCTATCATCACATCCTTTTATGCTTATATCCAAAACCAGTTCAGCCGCCCCATGCACTGTTTTCAATTTGACAATGGGCGAGAATTTGACAATCATGCGCTACGATCTTTTTTTCTGCTCATGGGATTCTTTTCAAACTTTCTTGCCCCTATACGTTGCAACAGAATGGAAAGGCTATGGATCCTACGAACACTAAACGATTGCATGCGCACATTGCTTCTTCAGGCTTTCATGCCATACAGGTTTTGGGCTGAAGCACTTGCCACGGCCGCGTATCTTCTCAATCGCCGCCCTTGCAAAATTACTTCTCTCATCTCCCCCTTTCAATCTCTCTACGGTGTCCCTCCGGAGTACGCTCATCTCCGTGTTTTTGGATGCCTCTGCTATCCAAACATGATGGCTATAGCCCCTCACAAGCTTGCTCCACGTTCCACATGATGTGTCTTCCTTGGTTATCCTCCTGATCACAAAGGATATCAATGCTATGACCTATCATCTCGCCGTGTCATCACATCTAGACATGTCATCTTCATGGAAAATGAGTCCCCTTTTGTGCAGGAATAGCAACCTGGTGTGCCACCTATCGCCACGCACCTCGACGTGATGCACGAAGCGGATGTTCTGCCACCGCGCCGCGTGCCAACTACCGTGCCCGGTTCACCAGCACCTCCCTCACCTCTTCAACAAACTCCACCGAGTCCTCCGCAACAACCTGCGCCGAGTCCCCTACCAGCAGCAGCATCTCCATCTGCTACGACTCCGACACCAGCGCCGACATCTGCCATCGCGCCAACGCATCGGATGGTGACTCTTCCCGCGCTGGCGTGTTTCGACCAAACCCACGCTACGCAACGTTGCCACCAGCACCAGTGTCTCCCCGATTCCGTCGTCCGTGCATGCAGCCCTTCGAGATCCAAGCTGGAAGGCGGCCATGCAGGAGGAGATCGATGTCCTGATGGCTAATCGCACGTGGGAGCTCATTCCTCGACCGTCAAAATGCAACATCGTCACCAGCAAATGGGTGTTCCGGCACAAGACACGCGCTGATGGCACCTTGGAGCGGTATAAGGCAAGATGGGTGGTCCGCGGCTTCACCCAACGACCGGGCATCGACTTCGCTGAGACATTTAGCCCGGTTGTCAAACCTGCATCCATCCGCACCATCCTCGCCATCGCTGCATCGCGCTCATGGCCGGTTCACCAACTTGATGTCAAGAACGCGTTCTTGCATGGCATCCTTGATGAACAAGTGTTCTCGCTGCAACCTGCTGGTTTTGTCGACTACGTCTACAAGCTATCCAAGTCGCTGGATGGCCTCAAACAAGTGCCCGGGCATGGTTTCACCGGTTCACCGAGGTTGCTCGCTCTCTTGGATTTCAGCCAACACTCTCCGATGTTTCGCTCTTCAGTCTGCGCCACGGCACCGAGATGGCCTTTCTTGTGCTCTACATCGACGATATCATCTTGACGACCTCATCTGATGCCCTCTTGCACGGCATTGTTGCTCGTCTTGGTGCCTCGCTTGCCATCAAGGATCTCGGACCAGTTCACTATTTCCTTGGCGTCCAGGTAACATGATCATCGGCTGGCTTCTTCCTTTCCTAGGAAAAATATGCAGAAGAGATCCTGGAACGTGCCAACATGTCACAATGCAAACCAGCCTCTACACCAATCGACGCCACTGCAAAGCTTGCTTCTGATGATACTGCACCAGTTCCTTATCCCGGGGAGTACAGAAGCTTAGCAGGTGGACTTCAGAACCTGACTATGACACAGACAGACCTTGCTCACTCCGTCCAGCAGATATGCTTGCACATGCATGATCCGAGAACCTCCCATCTGCTACTTCTGAAGCGCACATTACGGTATGTTCGTGGCACTACCCACTTCGGTCTTCACCGGCGTTATTCAGCAACACTTGACATCCAAGCGTACTCTAACACTGATTAGGCTGGTTGCCCTGACACAAGACAATCAACTTCAGGGTTTTGTGTTTATCTTGGTGATTCACTTGTCTCCTGGTCATCAAAACGGCAACCTACAGTCTCAAGATCAAGTGCAGAAGCAGAATATCGTGGTGTGACAAATGCAGTTGCAAAGTGTGTCTAGTTACAATAGCTGCTTTTTGAGCTTGGCATTCACAACGACAAAGCTACTATAGTATATTGCGAAAATGTTTCAGCAGTTTACGTGGCAAGCAATCCAGTTCATCACAAAAGAACGAAGCACATTGAGTTAGATATACATTTTGTTCACGAAAAGGTTGCTCTTGGTTAGCTCCGGATACTTCACGTTCCCACAGATCAGCAGTTTGCCGATATCATGACAAAAGGTTTGTCTACGCAAGTGTTCAATTCTTTCCGGTCTAGTCTGTGTGTTCATCCAAGGTATGACGGGGGTGCTAGTAACTGAATTGACTGCTCTCCTTATATTTAGCTTAGCATGTGCATGTAGTGTTAGTCAGTTAGATCGTGGGCTGAGAGCCCGAGCTTGCAGCCCTTATACCGATTATATATGTACATCAAACTCATCAATAGAGTGTGTGGTCATTCTTCCTCTTCTACACGTGCCATGACTTGGGGTCACATGGTCAGCACGGATATGAACAGAAACCATCGTGCCCCATGAACCAGCTTGCGACAAGTACACGCATGTGTGCACGAGGCCGACCATATTATCGGTGCCGATACAGAGCACAAGGTAGGGGCCGTTGCCATGGCAGTCGCAGTGCGTGGCGCAGAGCACCGCGGCGGCGAACCAGATGATGCCGGGCTCGAGGACCGCCTCCCGGTGACCGGTGATGGATCCCAGAAGATGAAGTGGTCGGTCTCGGGCTTCTTGAAGAGGAGGCGCCCGTGGCGGCAGTATATGGGGCCCAGGACTTTGGGCCTCGCTACACGGGCCACCCCACGCATCAATCTATTCGTCGTCGTTGGCCGCCGCCGCCGATACGACTAGGAGAGGGGACGGTGGAGGCGCGGAAAAGAAGAGGACTGGAGGAGGACTTCCGATCTGACCAAGAAGCCACGGCGGCGGCGCAGCCGGGCTGACGGAGAGTCGGAGATGAGAGACACCCTGAGCCCCCGCGCTCTGCTGCCTGCCTGCATCATGCGCTCGAGGTGTACACCCGGCTCACTACTTGCCTGATCTACTTGGTTCTAGTCTTGTCCGTACTGAAATTTTAGAGTAGACCGAGTCAAATTCTCGAATTACTTTATTAGGCTTCTTGATGCGTTTAGAGTGTTATACGTGATCGGAGCTTGACTCGAAGAGGGCAAAGCACAACAAATGGCTCTGCTACTGACACTGAAATCTAATCTTAGCATAGGTATAATAATGCCTAGGATGAACTCTTTGGTGGTTTGAGCTTTATGTGGTAGGATGGTTTCAGAAAGATGGAGTAAAGACAGACGTATCATGTAATTAACGATCGCCTCTTACATTGGCTCCTTTGACTAGCCCCACATAGTAGTACTGCAGTATACTCCAATCTCTACAAAATCAACTTGGTAAAGGTACCCTGGTCTTCTGCATATAAAAAATGTTAGTGGTAACCCGTTTTCTTAACAACGCGTTACTGCTATGAGTTATGATGTCATATTCTGAAACAACGAAGTGAAGATAAGGAGAATGCTGTAGGAAACACCAAAAACCATGCTGTAGGAAACACCAAAAACCAAACCAGTACAAGATATATATACATATAAAAAGATGAGCACTGTGGTTATAAAGTAACAATCAGACACGTAAGAAGTCTCCAGGAAAGCAGAGTAGCTTCTGGGTTATGGTGATTACTGGGTAAAGGACAAGCCCCGAGAATGATGTAAAACAGTCCGTAATTGCATTGATTGATAGGGTCAGCTCAGAAGGTGATGGGACTAGCTCAAGACCACATCTCGTTTAGCTAAGTGACAAGCGTTCTGGTTGCAAGTCATTGCAGTCAGAATATAAATTGCCTGCCCTTGGAAAATGTTAACACCATATGCAATTTTATACTGTTTTCCACATGGGTGTGGCATCTTAGGAACTATCCTCTGAACTTCTGGCAACTTTCCAAGCCCCCTCTATCTGCTGTACAGTTGTACTGCTATATATAGGACTAGGAGCCCATGAGATGGTAGCATATAACACCCACTCCCTGAAGTGACTGAAAAACTACTTCACATGGCTCAGCTGTTGTTCAAGACTCAAGAGGCAGTGAACAGAGTCTCCACTTTTATTTCCGTATGTTCTGATGAAACTTGACTGTGTATGAGGGTGTTGCCCATGTTTCCTCAACGCCTTACTCTTTTTGGCCAACCAACTGGTTGGCATACATAGCTAAATACGTCTTATTTCTACCTCCAGATATATATTTTATAGTTTTGTAGCTTAACTCCATACTTCTATGCAGGTTGTGTAAAACAAAAGTATCAGTAGAATCGCTGCACCTCCTCAGATCTGTTCCTGATCCAACCTTCAATTTTGTTTCAAGAGTTCGGGGCCAACGAATGCTACTGTAAGAGGAAAAGTAGGGATTACATATGCATTTCCTTGGGCTTTCACCTCATCTCTGGCAGCCAACATCTGGTTCACCGCTTCACACTACAACAACATCCTGCACTACAAGAAAAATGACTTTTCATCGCGCATGTATTTTAATCTGGTACTAAAGCTGCCACGAAGCTATTTTATACCGGATTCAAATTTGAAAGTTTCCACATCCATTTTAGTACCGAACCAATACACCACCCGGTACTAAATGCCACGCGGCCAGTTAGTACCGGGCCAAGACACTAAATGGTGACATTTACTACTGATCGGTGTCTTGGTCTAGTAGTAAATGGTCCTCCACGAGTTATTTCAAAAGAAAAGCATCTCCCATCCAATCATATGTGATGCATAGGTGGGATGGTAAGGAAGCTACGCGCGAGGCCGGAGGTCGTGGGTGGTTCGAATCCTCACGCACGCGCATTTACGCGTGAAAAGTTCGCGTGACTTGCACGTGTGCGGACCTCCCGGGGGTTTGTTACAATTTTTTTTTTCATTTTTTAGACGGCGCGTTTAGTACCGATTGCTGCAACTGGTACTTAAACGACCCTCCCTCCATTTAGTACCGGCCAGTCGGTACCGGTCAGTTCAACCGGTACCAACCGCGCTATATGCCCGGTACTATGCTAGTTTGTCTAGCTAGTACCGCTTCTATACATACACCTCGTATGGATACTACACAAGAATGAATAAAAACAATTTCTAGCTAGGTTCTCTGGTGTGTTCGTGATCCCTAACCTCCACGCATCCCGTTGTTAGTAACTAGCTTCTATCTGTGTGATCAGCAGTAGGTTGGAGCTGCTCGCGGCTGCAGCTGTAGAAATCAGAGGGCAGTAGGAGGAACGGTGTCGCCCTGACTCCATTACAAGGAAATCTAATATTAACAATTCTATCTATAGGAGTCCTAGACCAATATATATCCTTGTTGCTTCACGTTTACAATCAATGGAAACTTATCTAATTATAACCTTTCTTAACAGCCTCCCTCAATCATAACCTTCTGAGGTTAAGATTGGTCTTGAAATTTTCAAATAATCTTACAGATAAAGGCTTTGTAAAACCATCTGCAATCTGATCTCCAGACGGGATGAACTCAATCTCCAAAAGTTTCTGAGTTACTCATTCTCTAACAAAATGAAAGTCAACCTCAATATGTTTGGTTCTAGCATGAAACACTGGATTAGCTGACAAATATTTAGCACCAAGATTGTCACACCATAATTTTGCTGCATGTGGACTTTTAACCTCCAATTCTTTGAGTAAAGTTTGTACCCACATAATTTCTGCAGTTGCATTAGCCATAGCTTTATATTCTGACTCTGTACTAGATCTTGATACTGTAGCTTGCTTACGAGCACTCCAGGATACTAAGTTTGATCCAATAAATACAGCAAATCCACCCGTAGATTTTCTATCATCAACATTACTAGCCCAGTTGGCATCTGAGAATGCACTTACTAATGTTGACATTGGGCGATGTATATTTAATCCAAGCTGAGTATTTTGTTTAATATACCTTAATATCCGCTTCACAGCTGCCCAGTGAACAGTAGTAGGTGCATGCAAAAACTGACATACTTTATTTACTGAGAAAGCAATGTCCGGCCTTGTGAGAGTCAAATATTGTAACACCCCAACTATACTTCTGTACTTTGTAGCATCTTCTGGACCTAACAGTGACCCTTCATGTAAGGATAATTTCTCACTGGTAGATAGAGGGGTAGATACAGCTTTGCAATCTGTCATTCCAACTTTCTTCAAGAGATCCGTAGCATATTTATGCTGAGTCAAAAGAATACCATTCCGTACCTTGTTCACTTCTATTCCCAAGAAATAATGAAGATCACCTAGATCTTTCAAAGCAAAATCTTTTTGTAAATCTTTGAGTAAAGTTGTCGTAGCCTGTTCTGTCGAGCTGACCACAATAATATCATCAACATATACAAGAATATACATAAAGATTCCTCCCTTGTTGAAAATAAACAATGATGTATCAGCTCTTGAAGGCCGAAAACCAAGATCAATAAGTTTAGTGCTAAGACGAGAATACCAGGCTCTTGGCGCTTGTTTTAATCCATACAAAGCTTTGTCCAATTTACAAACATAATTTTCCTTGGATTTTTCTACAAAACCTGGAGGTTGTTGCATGTAAACTTCTTCTTCTAATATACCATGCAGAAAGGCATTTTGAACGTCAAGCTGCCGTAAGCTCCATCCTCTAGACACAGCTATAGACAAGACAGTACGAATAGTAGCTACTTTTACCACCGGACTAAAAGTATCCTCATAATCAAGATCATATCTTTGCTTGAAACCTTTAGCTACCAATCGAGCTTTATATCTGTCTAGACTGCCATCAGCTTTACGTTTGATTTTATACACCCATTTGCATCCTATAATATTAATACCTTTCTGAGGAGGGACCAAGTGCCATGTTTTATTTTTAATCAAAGCATCATATTCAGTTTGCATAGCTGCTTTCCAATGCGAATCACTTAAAGCTTCTTCAACAGTATATGGTTCGCCGGTAGAAGAAAATAAACTATCTAACAGTGCCATCAGTATATACCTTATCTTTGCGAATTCCGCTTTGCAATCTTGTTCTAGGTCTTTGTGGCGCAGAAGATTCTGATGACATCCCTGTTGGTGCTGAACCATCCGATCCTGTTGGCATTGAAGGCGAGCCGCTGGTTCCCCCCATGCTCGCAGGAGGAGGTAATGTGGCAGCGCCAGTACCGCCCGGCAGAGGTGTGGTGGCGGGCGCCGATTCACCCGGGATAGATTCGCTCGCACCTGATGCCGCTCCAGATGCCTGATCAGCTGCCGATCCCAAGGCAGATTCACCAGCCATATCAGCCTCATGTCCTGCGTCTGGTGAACATCCGTCATTTGATGTGTTTCCTGCAATCAAGTGAGAATTTCCTCCCTGCTGCACTGCAACAAGATCATTAGCAATTTCTGCTGGATGATTAGTAAATTGGCCTACTAAATGTTCTTCTCCATGAGTCGGATTTAAGAGAGTTGGATGGAGACAATGGATTTCAGATCGAAGACGAGCTCCTGCATTGGGATGAAGTTTTGAAAAGGGGAAAATTGTTTCATCAAAGACGACATCCCTAGAAATATAGACGCGACCAGTGGACACATCTAAGCACTTATATCCTTTGTGAAGAGTGCTATAGCCAAGAAAGACACATTGTTTAGATCGAAACTGAAGTTTGTGAGCACTATATGGATGAAGATTAGGCCAACAAGCACAGCCAAAAACTCTCATGGACGTGTAATCTGGTTTTTGCTGAAAAAGTAATTCGAGAGGTGTGCGATATCCAGTGGTTCTACTAGGAACACGATTTATCAAATATACTCCAGAAAGAAATGCTTCATCCCAAAATTTAAGGGGCATTGATGCATGAGCAAGAAGAGAGAGCCCTACTTCAACAATATGATGATGCTTTCTTTCAGCAGACCCGTTTTGCTGGTGAGCATAAGGACAAGAGACATGATGAACTATGCCTGCTTTAGTAAAAAATGAGTTAAGCTTTTGATATTCACCACCCCAATCTGTTTGCATGGCCAAGATTTTTCTATTAAAGAGACGTTCAACTATAGCTTGAAACTCTTGAAATTTCTGAAAAACTTCCAACTTAAATTTCAGAAGATATATCCAAGTAAATTTACTAAAGTCATCAATAAAGCTCACGTAATATTTTTTCTACCAACTGATTCTGGTGCATCACCCCAAACATCAGAGAACACGAGTTCCAAAGGAAATTTTGAAGTACTAGATGACACAGGGTAGGGAAGTTGATGACTTTTGCCCTGTTGACATGCATCACAAACTGTTTCACTAGAGGATTCTCCTAAACATGGGAGATTATTGCTACTGATAACTTGTTTAACAATAGAGGAGGATGGATGACCAAGATGGCTGTGCCACCTTGACTCAGGTAGCTTGGTGGCACTCATGGCTTGTTTTATTGAAGATGCAGGAAGAGGATATAGGCCTTTGTGACATCGTCCCTTAAGAAGTGTATTCTTCGTTGCCTGATCCTTGATCAAAAAGAAATTGGGGTGAAATTCAAGAAAGGCTGAGTTATCAGTAGCAAGATGATGAACTGAAACAAGATTTTTCTTGGCTTGTGGAACATAAAGAACATTTTTTAGATGAATATCACGACTAGGAGTGTGAACAGTAGTATGGCCAATATGACTAATATCCATACCTGTCCCATTTGCTGTGTGAATCTGATCAGACCCATGGTACTTGTTCTTCATCGTCAGCTTTTCCAATTCGCCTGTCACATTATCGGTGGCACCAGTATCCATGTACCAATTTGTGTCCACCCCATAAGAGTTTGTGGCCGCAGCCACCAATCTCTGATCTGGCACATAATCTTCATCGAACCTGTGCCAACATTCAGCAGCAGTATATCTTCTTTTGAAGCATACCTGACACAAGGGCTCTTCATCGGATGAAGCCCTTTGACAATTGTTGTAGTTGCGGTTGGAGTTGTAGACACCACCACGCCCTTGGTGTCCTCCAGGGCTTCCACGACCACCATTGCCGCCGCGAATTCCATTGTTTCCTCGGCCTCCTTGCTGCATGTAGCCTCCACAAGACTGGCCACGGCCGCGGATATTTTTCCTGCGACCACGTCCGCGACTAGCTGCGTTGGCCGATCCTCCCTGGTTCCCTCCATAGACAAGATCCATACGAGTTTCAAAACTGAGGAGCTGTGAAACAACTTACTACTGGACTACTGGACTACTATGCCAAAAGCTTTACAAGACTACTGGACTGGGCCAGAGATTGGTCGACAGCCGACAGGATATGATGTTGTATTCTATGGCTCTAAAGAGCTAAACTTTAGCCCCGTCACATCAAAAAGAATCTGGTCATTTACAAGTATTGAATAAATCTATTTACAAATTTTTTTTGCATAGATGCATGCTAATTCGCGAGATGAATTTAATGAGTCTAATTAATCTATGATTTGCCACAATGTTACAATAACAGTCCACTAATCATGGATTGATATACATCATTAAATTCATCTCGCGAATTAGCCCAGAGGTTCTACAATTAGTTTTATAATTAGAATTTATTTAATACTCCTAAATGATAAGATTTCTTTCATGTGATAGGGCTAAAGTTTAGCCCTATGAAACCAAACACCCCCATGTCAACAAGTTGCTATTTTTCATTTATATATTGGCAATTGCAATGCAACAGTGCACTATGCATGGTCATTAAAAAAAACTAAATTTGCTGCAGCCTGCAGGCCATTAAAAAAAGTATCTTTGCCAAAAGAAATTTGATGCTTATTTGCTGATGGAGACTATGGCTCATAGTATTTTTTACTCAAATGAAACACAAAACACTTATAAGGCAACATATCAGGTGCAAACCAGGGTATCCGTGCAAACCAACTAACAAAAATCGCAAAAAATTCTCAAAAAAATTATGTATATACTTCATATACTACTCTACCACTGTATAAAATTTCAAGTTCAAATTCATCATATGTTAAGAGATACTAAAAAGAGAAAATTCTGAGAGATAAATAAAAGAGAAAACTCTTAAAACTTTCTCTTTTTTTATCTCTTAACATATGATGAATTTGAACTTGAAATTTTATACAGTGGTAAGGAAGGCTATGAAGTATATACATAATTTTGTTGAGAATTTTTTGCGACTTTTATTAGTTGGTTTGCACGGGTTTATACGGAGAGCCTGGATTGCACCTGATATGTTGCCCACTTATAAAGGACAAATATACCCCTGCCCGCCTATTCGCTGCCGCCGCCCGTGCTCTGCTCCGCCGTGCTCAGTTGGTCCCTGCTCTGTGCACATGCCGTCGAGGCGTCAAGCCCAACTCATCCCTGCTGCCTAATGCTTGCCGACTCCTCCATCCTCTTCCCTACCGCCGTAACACGCCATGCCGGTCGATATCATACACGGCTTTGGCGTCGCGCTGTCCGATCTACCGTTTGCCGGCGCCGACCAGCCTGGGAGCGAGCCTCGTGGCCCCCCAGGAGCAAGCGCCGCCGCGGGCTGTGAGGAACACGCAAAGGGGAAAACAAATCCGTGGCAAAATGGAAAGAAAAACTAAATTAAGAGAAACAGTAGCTGAATTACCGAAGAACGACACCAAGTACAGATTAGGAACTCCCTTTGTTTAATGAAATCCCAATACCTTTGCAAGCCTTGTCTGAGATATAGCAGAAGCTTGCCAAGATGCGCCAAAAATCCTACAAGGCCGCTGTCAATCAGAACTTGCGGTGAACCTTATCGTCCAATCTACAAGCAGGAGAAGGTGTGGCTGCAGTAAGCAGGCTCCGCCGCCACAGCCGTGGACTGTCATCACCGACGACAGGGGCGATCGCCGCCTGAAGTAGCTGACTAGAGGTGAATCAAGTCCAGAGCGCCGTGGACGAGCGCCGCAAGGGGAGAGGGTGGGAGCCGCACAGCCGCTGATTTTTTTTCTCGCCGTTTCCGTGCGAGACGAAGACGATGAGGCGAGTTTTGATAAGTTGGGTGCAGGAAAAGGAGGAGAATGGATATTTTGGTCAATTCCCATAGCTTCCTATTAAAATTGAGTAGTGACTGAGCAATGCGCAAATTTCGCGAAGCAATACGCCAAACCAGCAACAAAAATAGATGGAGAAGCGGAAATATTAGGAGTTGCACGTGTGAGTGGCAGTCAAACCATCACACAAGGCGGAATATTTTTTATATTGTTGGAACAATTGTTTCAGTTTCAAAAAAATTGTTCCGCGTTCAAAATAGTATTCCAAAAAAATCATCCAAACGTGATCTTGTTTTGAAGAGTTCGTTGTAAGGAACACAGTGGTACAGTTGGATTTTGATTTGAATATACGGTTTTGGAAAATATGACTGTATGACACTTTGTATGTGACTCCTAATAAGATATTCCCTGTTTCTAAATCACTTCTCACTGACTGGCTTTACGTGTTGCAGTAAGCGACGCAGCTTCTGCCGCCGTAGTTTCCCGGGGTAATTTAAGAACAAGTCCCTGACACAGATCATGGATGCAAACATTGCCTCTGGCCGGTAACGACGAGCTTCGGACAGCAACGGAGTAGTGTTGAGGTGATCCCCACGAAGCTGACGAAGACTAGCCAGTCACTACTAGACGTTTAGTTAAGACGACCTTACAGTAAGTCATTGCATTCAGAATATACAATAACCATGCTGACACTATGGGAAAGCTAATCCCATTTGCGATTGTTTACTGTTGTGGTTCTGTGCTTCTGTGTGTGACAAGGAGCCAGGAGTGTAGAGGACTAGACGCTCATGAATTGGCAAGACAATACAGTAGGCCACACCCTCGCCCACCCTTTTATTAACCCGCCCTTACTTGAGCTCGATTACGAAGATGGAACCAATTATGTTCATAGAATTAATTAGCACCAACACCCTCAGCAAATTAAAACCAATCACTCTCGGTATTAAAGAAAAGGTTTTCAGTAGTGGGCACAAGTGTTTCAAGCTCGATGACTTTATAGTGTACCCATCTAGCAATGCAACCCCCCTCTTTGACAATCGATTCTTAAAAATCTGTATAGTTTTAAGGCTATAAGATTTATTCCCTCCATTCAAATTATAAAATATAGGTCATTTTAGTTTTTGCTATGTAACTATTTATACATTATAGGTAAAAACATAAATAAACTATATATCTAAAATAGTCAAAATGATCTATAATTTGGAATGGAGGAAGCATATTTTTAGATTGCCATGAGAAATACTTTTATAACATATAATTCATATATGGTTAAACTACACTGTTACAAAATAGATGACAAAGAAAAACGAAGAAGAACCGATCAACCCAGAGGACACGAGGATTTAACATGGAAAACTCTTCCAAGGTAGAAGGGAAAAACCACGGGCGCCAGCCAGCAGAACTTCACTATATCGAGTGCGGTTACAAACGTCGGGGATTTGCAATGATCTAGCTCTATCCCGAACGGCGGTTTACAAGAGGTATATATATAGAAACCCTAATCAATCTACACCGTGGGGGGCTACGCTCCCCCCCCCCCCCCCCCCCCCGCGGACCCCCTGGCGTCCCTGGGTGCATGAGTCCATCACAATGGGCCGCTTCGGCCTCAGCTTCGCTACATCCGAAATCGGCCTTTATACGTGTATAGATGAATTTGGATCACAACTTAACATATACGGCATGGTGAGACTGGGTGGCCAAAGTGCCGAAAGATGGAAATCTATGCTTCAAGCGAAAATTTCTAGAAATTAATGGTCGAAGATACAAAAATTTGACTTAAAACAAAACGAGAACTACAACCTTTCTAAAACAGATGGAGTAGCTAGTGTACAGTTCAAGCATGGGCTTAGAAGTAAACCGAGACCTACAAACGTCACAGCCCGAATCGGCGTTGAGGCTCGCACGACGCGACTGGTCGCGCTAGTGTCGGCAAGGATAAATTGGCGCGATCCAGCGCGGTCATAGCATGGTGGCCTGGCTTGACGACGAAATGCAGAACAGAAAACTGAAAAGACACACGGACGCATGCAGTTATGAATTCTGGGCCGCCCATCACCAAAGGTTACACTGCCATACTGGTGCCGTCATCACTAAACATACAGAGATTGATCCCACAGAAAACAGCAAACAATTTATATCGATCTGGATCCGTGAAACATGAGTCTTCACGATATTACAGGACACCAAAGGAGACTTGTTACAGTTCATACTTAATTAGAGCACCAAGATACACACACAAGAGGCTTCAGAAACAACGATATTCAGAAAGGTGTCATCGCAAATGCCTTCGACGCACAGAAACAAGTGCAGCAAGACCAACAACCGTGAAATTAAGCATGCATTAGTAATCGTAACAGATGAAAACGTACACTATATTAAACCACATCACCATCAGAAGTAGCATCACCGCCTTCGTCCTCACCTGGCCTGCTGACGATCCCGGCATGAAAGAGCAACGCCCAGAGCAGCGTTACCAGCTCGCCACCCCTGGCAATGGCCTCCGAGTGCCCTTTTAGGTTCTCCGATGGCGCCACGTGCAGAATCTCGCATGGTCTTCTCTGATCAAACTAACTCATACACATGCACCTACGGATACACACGCACATAACACACCAACTTAGACACATCTTGACACAAACAACAAGATTAAGTCCAACAATCACCCCCTAATCTTGTTTGCTTTATTCTGCACACCCACATGAGGCTTCAAAGTAGCGTGGGCTCATCCTCAACATCCGCCATGGCGAGTTGCGCCACACCTTTCACCACTTTCTTCACAGCAGGACACTCGTCGGCGAAGTGTCCGAACTCACCATAGTTGCGGCAATCGATCTTGGACTTGTTGAACTTGCCGCGGTACTTCTTCTCACCGACGCCGCCGCCGCTGTTGGAGCCACCTCCGCTCCTCTTCTCTTCAGCAACCTTGGCCTCCCACTCGGCACGTGTGAGCTGTGGCTCACCGTCCATGAACAGCAGCTGCGGCTCACCCTCCTTATCACGACGCCGCCCCTTCGAAGACTCCTCGAACGCCCTCAAGCACCCGATCGTCTCCATCACCGACATCTCCGACACATCCCCCCATTGCTCGATGGTGCTGATGAGGGGTCGGAACTTGTCGGGGACTGAATGCAGGAGCTTCTCGACGACTGTGTTCTCCTCCACTTTCGTGCCGAGAGAGCGAATCTAATTCACGATCGTGGTAACCTTCAAAGCAAAATCATTAATTTTCTCGGAATCACCCATGTACATACCATCAAGCTCCCTCTTGAGAGTTTGTACTCGGGCCTTCTTGACGCACTCTTCACCCATGTTCATCTCCTTCAGAGCATCCCACGCCTCCTTTGCCGTCTCCTTCTCGGATATGGCCATCACCACCGCCTCCAGCACCGCTTGGACAATGGCGGCGAGAGCCATTTGGTCCATCTTCTCGTCTACAGCACCCTTGCTCACCACGGCTGCCCACACACCTTGAGCACGCATGAAGATCTTCATCTTGACAGCCCACGCGCCGTAGTTGTTCTCCACGAGCATGGGGTAGCGTAACGTCACCCCCGCCTCCTTCACTTGTTGTACCACCAGCTTGTCGTCGTTGTCGCTGACACCGGCAGCAGGCTTGCTGCCATCACCGATCTTCGTCATCACTTGAACGAGGCTCTGTATTCCACTTGTTGGCACTGATCACGCTGATCAGCCTCTCCACGAACTCACAAACTCTATGAACACTCAGATGGATGGAAGGGCACACGCACTACACAAGAACACAGACTCTGAGACAAGCACTAGCACATAGAGAAGGTATTCGGTGCTGCACACTAGCACCAGCACTTGCACTTTGTTTCTATTCACCACAACTTGCTAAACACGCCTGATTACATGGCTTAAATAAACGCACGCACACACCACGATCAGCCGCACAACCCGGCCGATCACGCCGTGACTTGACCACTAATTCACCTCCCTACATGCAAGCAACAACCACCCACTACGGGAAACGCCTACTTTGCCGAGTGTCAAAAACACTAGGCAAAGCTCCAAAAACACTCAGCAAAACCTTTGCTGAGTGTTGCACTCGGCAAAGGGCACACGGAAGAGAAAATGTCGGCAAAGGGGAGTTTGCCGAGTGCATTTCGTCGGGCACTCGGCAAAGATTTTGCCGAGCGCAAAGTCCCGCCCTCGGTAAAATTTAAGCGCCGTGACGGAGCAGGCGCCTAACGGACATTTTGCCGAGTGTTTACACTCGGCAAAGATTATGTCTTTACCGAGTGTCAGGTCCTTGGCACTCGGCAAAGATGATTTCTTTGCCAAGCGCCAGGACCATGACACTCGGCAAAGATAATTTCTTTGCCGAGTGCCGAGGACCTGACACTCGGTAAAGAAATTATCTTTGCCGAGTGTAAACACTCGGCAAAGATTCTTCATATTTTGCCGAATGCAAACACTCGGCAAAGTGCCCAGAATTACCCATTTTAATATGGATTTCTATTTCATCCACGCATATATATATCAAAAACACATATATGATCACAAAGACCACCAACATCACATCTATATCACAAACATCATATCTACATTACAAACACAATCGATTCACATACATGCCCCAAATCGGTTCACAAACATAATATCGTTACAGAACACAAATATGCATGTCTCTCAATATAGTCCATAGATGTCAAAGAACATGAGAAGTCTACAGAAACAGGATAAGTGATAAGAATCATGATCAAGACCTCCAACCCGGTGACCTCCATACCGGCGTAGTTGGAGAAACATGAGGGTCATTTGAAGCCGCCGATTGATTCTGCAAAGAGGAGAAGCGATCGCATGTGTGAGACAAGATAAGTAAAGGTCAGACATGGCTAAAACTTATCCATACTCACAGGAGTAGAAAACTCAGCAGGAGGTCGAGGTGAAGCGAACAACGAAGGTGATGGAGCTACACCCGTTGCGGCACCAAGAGTCTGCATGTAGGCAAACATATCCCTCATCCTGTGCTCGTTCTCCAGACGTAGCCTCCTCTCTTCTTCTAATTGGGCTTGCAAAATTTTCAATCTAATGTTATGATAATATAAAGAAATGGTATACAATAATCAATGAACGACGAATAAAGAAGAAATGACCTGGAGTGCCTGTATCCGATACTGTGAAGTGTCTTGCCGAGGTCGTATGTCTGGGCTCGCACTCGTGCTCCTTGCTCTAATCTGAGATAGAGTAGGAGTAGAGGACGAGTCGATTGCGCTGTCGGCAATCCAATACCGCCCATGATTCTTACCTCCTCCAACCCTCATGACAACTTCTCCGTCAAGATCCTCGGTGGCCGGATCAAACTCTGGACCATGGACCTCCCTTGCCATCGTTGTGTATGCACTGAGGCAGGTATGGACCATCGGGTTCCTGTATGCCTCGGGCCCGTCCTTCGGATTGTAGTCAACGTCAGACGTCGCCTTCCCCTTGTGGGACATAGCATATGCCTTCAGGAGGGAGCAAGGCTGGCCACCATGTGACGACGACTGCAACAAAATAAGCAAGACGATTAGAAATCATGCATAATTGAGTGTTTCATTAAATAAATTCATTCGCGTACCCATGCTTCTGCGTATCCGCTGAGGCCGCGACTGCCTTGATGGTGTGTTACACCTGGCATCATCAAACGCCGCTCCCGACAAGCGTTGTGCGACTCCTCCCACTCATCGGAGCACCACTTCTGCACCATCTGTCGCCAGCACTCTTGATGCCCGAGGCACCAGTAAGGAGTCATCTACAGGGCATCAAGTATTTGACATGTTACAAGATTAAATTAAGCCTACTTAATGAAAAGAAGAATGCATATTAATTTTCTTTATTTACCTGCAAGTACTGCTCCGCAGTCAAAGATATGGTTCTTGCTTCCGTTTTGGTGACCTTCTCTCCAAGAACGGAGCCGTGAAAACTAATAATGGCCTGGATACGCGCCTCATAGTGCATATCCACGACTCGTTTCTTACAGACTTTGGTAGCCACCACATCAGCTCTGTCCTGAAATCCGTCCTGACATCTGAAGAAATCCTGCATGCAAACACGATGTATACGATTCATTTTTTTAAGAATGTGAAATGAATGCAATGTATTTAGCACTTACCCACAACTCTTGTTTCACCCGCTCTGCCTTGTTGTTGAATACTTTGCCATCCCGATCTTCAGCATCAGGGGTGGCGGCGTAGTGGTCGAACGTATAGGCCGGCTCTATCACTCCACCGTACTCAACCAGGCCAGGGAAGTGTTCCCTGCACAGAAGACCTAGGATGCCATTGACGGAGCGTTTGTGAGCAGCACCTGCACTCTCCACAATCGTCCAGGACCTGCACAAATGATTAAGACCTCTTAATAGTTTCAACTTTGAATTTGAACATATAACAAGAAGAAGAAATGAAAATATGAAAAGTTACTTACTTTTCCCCTTCGGGTCGAATCAACGGGCGCCTCTCACGAGGTATCGGTCGATTAGGGAGACTGGCGGGACCTGCACATATGATTAAGAAAATTATTAGTTTCAACTTTACATTTGAACGTATAACATAAAGAAGCAATGAAAACATATAAAGGTTCTTACCTCGCAAGTAGATGCTCGACGAACCAGAGGCACCAGAAGCAGAGGCGGTCTGCTGTGCCTCGTCCTCCTCCTCCACCTCTTCCTCCCCCTCCTGCGCCACATGCACCTCCTCCTCCTCCTCCGTAGCATCTGGCTGCCCCACCTGCGCCTCCTCCTCCGCCTCCTGCGGGGGCTCCTGCGTCGTCCCCCTCCTCCTCCCCCTTCTCCTCTCAGACAACCCAGATGCACTTGACTTAGCCCTCTGGTAAAGCGACCTAACGCTCCTCAACCCACTGCCTACCATCTTTGTTCAATCACCTGCAATTAAGAAGAGTAAAGTAATAAGTACAGATAAACAAGACGTACTTAGAAAGAGATGCAAAATAAATTAAACATAAATGCATAATAATATAGTATTACATTGATTAAAAATAATCTTCATAATCGGGATTAGCTGGATCATAAGTCTCATCATCACTATCAATCAAATCATAGTCAACAGTATCCGAAGGATCAACTTCGTCATTGGCGTTGCCTAAATATAATCGTTCTAGCATTTGTAAGTCTTTCACATTTTGGACCTCATCCTCATCCTCATCAACAACCGTTTCAACATCCATTCTGTCCGCTTTGATTAAGTCTATCTCAAATCGCCCTTCTAGCCCCTCTTCTTGAAAGAACTCTCTGTCATATGTGTTTGGGTCCAAGTTGTAGTCTTCATCGTTTGGAACCGGTACTTTACCGTGCGGTGATACCTTGTGGACAACATACCAACCCTTAAGATGCTCTTTGGTTTGGCACGCATATGGGAGATAATAAACTTGCATGGCCTGTTGGGCCACAATATAGACATCGTCTCCAGGGAAGACGGAATCCTGTCGAATATCCACTAGCCCAAGATTAGAATATGTCCGTCTCGTTGCTTCAAGATCAAACCAATGATATTTGAATATGACAGGATTAAGAGGTTTGCAACCATAAAAACTGAGTTCGTATATTTCTTCAATTCTTCCATAATACTCAATCCCATCAAGGCCAGGAGTAAAAACTCCAGTATTTGTGGTCTTTCGATTGGGTCGACTTGCCTCGTACCTTGCTGTACAAAAACGATATCCATTGACGTCATAAACAGAATATGACCTGACCCTAAGGGCAAAGCCATCGGCCACCTGTCTCAACTCAGCATTCATCGTATGGCCCTGCATGTTCAAGAACGATAGATCATTTTATGCCTCCTATATGGGAGCAACTTCGAATGACAAAGTAAGTACAAGCTAGATTGGACGGTTACCTGCTGCTTGAACCAATGAATGAAATCGGGAGCTCCATTTCCAGCACCCTGGCTAAAAAGGGTATCACATTCCTGTTGGGTAGGTTCCCTTGATCGATGCCAGAATTCTTGAATAAATTGCTTCATGTACGGCACCACCTCGTCAAGGTTGGTCAACACATATAGCATTATCTGGCGCCACTCTTGATGTGTCAATGTCTTGGTGGTCGAACCACTTGCACTTCCGAGTTGACCTAGGAAAAGGCTGAGGTTCGAGCCATTTTCACTAGCATTGTAACGAGGGGGTGGATTGTGCACACTAGGGAGGTTTCACCATAGTATGTTGTTGTGAAGTTCGACATCTCCTCTAGAATGTATGCCTCTGCAATGGAGGCCTCGATTTTACATTTATTTCCACATTTCTTCCGAAGAACCTTTAGAGACCTCTCGATTGGATAGCACCAATGACCCTGAATGGGCTCCCCCATTCGTGCCTCATACGGGAGGTGCAATATCATATGCTCCATCGGATTGAAGAAGCCGGGTGGAAAGATCTTCTCCAACTTACAGAGCAACACCGGTGCAATTTTCTCCAAGTCTGCCACCACGGTCCAAGATAACTCCTTGGCACAAAGCTGGCGGAAGAAATAGCTCAACTCTGCAAGCACTAGTCATACATGCTCAGGGACATAGCCTCGAACCATCGCCGGAAGAAGCCGCTCAATCCATATATGGTAGTCATGACTCTTCATCCCTAAGACTCGCATAGTACATAAGTTGACCCCCCTACTCAGATTAGCTGCATACCCATCAGGGAACATCAACCTCTTGATCCATTCAAGTACTTCCCTCCTTTGGGGCTTGCTCAATACGAAATCGGCCTTAGGCTTTCTCCATGTCTTTCCGCGACCAGGAGGCTTCATCTCTAGGTTCGGTCTATCGCATAACGTTGCTAAATCCACTCTAGCCTTAACATTGTCCTTTGTCTTACCGGGAATGTTCATGATTGTTGCCCAAAGTGCCTCAGCAACATTCTTCTCTGTGTGCATCACCTCAATATTGTGTGGAAGGAGAAGATCATCATAATAGGGGAGCCGAGTCAAGCCTGACTTATGAGTCCACATATGTTGCTGGCTATATCCCACAAAGCCACCTTCTGGATTCACCACGAGGCCATCTATCTGTTGACGAACTACGGCACTAGTCTTCATAGGAGGTGCAAGGTCTGTCACTACGACACCTTTCATAAAGTTTTTGATGTCTCGTCTGAATGCATGATCAAGAGGGAGGAATTGCCGATGTTTATCGAACGCCGAATACTTGCCACCCTTCTGCAACCATATGAACCTAAGACCTTCCTTGCATACTGGGCATGGATACTTCCCGTGAACACACCAGGCGCTGAATATCCCATACGCCAACAGGTCATGAAGGGAGTATTGGTACCAGACATGCATTTTGAAGTTTGTCTTTGTAGCCCGGTCGTATGTCCATACTCCTTCCTCCCAAGCACGGACCAATTCATCAATTAGAGGCTCCATGAACACACCCATGTTATTCCCCGGGTGTCCAGGAATAATCAACGACAACAATATGTTCTGTCATTGAAAGCATACACCTGGAGGGAGATTGAGGGGGATAACGAATACTGGCCAACATGTATATGTTGCAGCCATCATTCCATAAGGATTGAACCCATCTGTTGCCAGCGCAACACGTACATTATGAGACTCTCTGACTTTCTCATGATGAATGCTATCAAAGTGGATCCATGCTTCACCATCGGACGCATGTACCATCTTATCAGGATTGTATCATTTTCCATTTTTGTGCCATGTCATCTGTTTTGCGTATTCCTCTGTCATGTATAACCGCTGGATCCTCGGTATGAACGGAAGGTGACGTAGGATTGTCACGGGGATGTCAAGCTGCCTCTTCTGCCCATCACCAGAGTCTACCTCCATGAACCTAGAGGATTTACACCTTGGGCAATACTTTGATTCTGCGTATTCTTTCCTAAATAGGACACACCCCTTCGGACAAGAATGAATCTGGTCATACGGCATCTTGAGTGCACGAAGAAGTTTCTGTGCCTCGTACATGCTCTTTGGAAGAATGTGACCCTCCGGAAGTAGGCTGCCAATAACTGTCAACATACCATCGAAGGCGTCTCGGCTCAGGCTATACTGCGACTTTAACGCCATTATGCGTCCAATGGCATCCAATTGAGAAACCTTTGTCCGTCCGTGAAGGGGTTTCTGTGCCGCGGCAAACATGTCGTAGAAGACCTTTGCAGTTGCCTCTGGCTCCTCCTCCGTATGTCCTTCAACAAAATGTGCCTCGTGATAGTCATGTAACATTTCCGCTACCCTGGCATCGGCATCATAATCCTCGACACGTTGCCTCACCACCTCCTCTCTCATACGATCGGCTTTACCATGGAAGACCCACTGGGTATAGCCTGCCGTAAATCCATTCAAACAAAGATGTTCTCCCATGACTTTCTTCGTTTGTCTTTTCCTGTTTGCACATTTGCTGCATGGACAGAAAATTCTACTCGCTCCTTTAGCAGCTTCGCCAAACACCCGTTCCAAGAAGGACTCGGTCTTGTTGATCCACTCATCGGTGACTTGACCCCGACTTAAGTGGCTAGTGTACATCCAGTCACGGTCTTCCATCCACTACCATATGCATTGGAAAGTAATATCATTTTCATATGACAAAAGTTTTCATCACAATGCCATGACACACTCTCTAGCATTTTGTATATGACAATTCATTCACACTCTTTAGCCTTTCGTGTATCACAATATCACATGATATGCATTGCGATCTCCTAGGCTCCTAGGCTCCTAAAGTTACAAATATTGCGATCTCCTAGGCTCTACTCTATGTTAATATATTCGTTATTGTCCATGCCAAAAAGCATAGCAAACATATTCGCAAATACCAGAAACCATAGCAAACATATTCGCAAGTACACATGCATCATCTGGTGGAACATGAACGGATGCAGTACCTGCGGCGGCCGGGGGCGCGGCGGGGGCGCGGCAGGGGCGCAGCCGGGGGCGCTGCAGGGGCGCGGACGGCGGCGCGGCGGGGGCGTGGCAGGGGCGCTGCCGGGGGCGCGCGGGGGTGCGAGGCGGGGGCGAGCGGGGCCGGGGCGCGCGGGGGCGCGGGGCGGGGCCGGGGGCGGCGGCAGGGCCGGCGGCGGGGGCGCGCGGGGGCGGGGCCGGGGCAGGGCGCGGGCGCGCGGGGCCGGGGGCGGGCGTGGGGCGCGAGCGCGCGGGGCCGGGGATGCGGGGCGGGGCTGGCGGCGGGGGCGGGGGCGGGGCCGGGGCCGGGGACGGGGGCGGCGGCGGGCCGGGGGCGGGGGAGCGGAGCAGCGGGGGGGAGCGTAGCTAGCTGCGGATAAGGTGCATGGGAGCAGAGCTAGAACAAGCGCGCGGTATATTCAAGACCTTTGTCGAGTGCCAGATCAGCGGCACTCGGCAAAGTCCACTCTTTGCCGAGTGCCAGATCGGCGGCACTCGGCAAAGAGGCATTTTGCCAAGTGCCGCTGCCAGACACTCGGCAAAATATACAAAAAAAAATTCTTTAATTTCTCTAAAATTTTTTCTATAGCCTTCCTATATTCTCCTGAATAAGATATATAATTTAGGTTCTTTTATTGAAGTGTTTGCTATATTTCGATAATTTATTTCATTGTATTGAATTTCTTGAATAATTCAAATTTGAACTGCGTGGTCATTTGAATAGTGCAAAAAATGTATGAAAAATTGTTATTCATGTTAATGAGCATGCTTTGAGGCTGTAACGAAGAAAGGATCACAAATTTCAAACCTACTATTCACGAAACATGGCGACTAAATTATGTTCAAGTCGTGTTTAAATTGTATAAAAGATAAATTTGGTTGGAAAATTATGAAACTAGTCGAGATGTCATGATATCATATGGGGAAGCTGTGATAAAAATATGACGAGGTTTCGTGAAAGTTAAAACATACGATAGTTATAAATTGAAAGTTCTCCAAAGAGATATATGAGTTTATGTGAAATCCGATTAGGTGTTAAGCATCGTAGATGTCAAACTTTTACGAAATCTTATACAAATTTTATCACAGTGTCCTCACATGATATCATGACATCTCGACAAGTTTCATAATTTTCCAACCAAATTTATCTTTTATACAATTTAAACATGACTTGAACATAATTTAGTCGCCATGTTTCGTGAATAGTAGGTTTGAAATTTGTGATCCTTTCTTCGTTACAGCCTCAAAGCATGCTCATTAACATGAATAACAATTTTTCATACATTTTTTGCACTATTCAAATGACCACGCAGTTCAAATTTGAATTATTCAAGAAATTCAATATAATGAAATAAATTATCGAAATATAGCAAACACTTCGATAAAAGAACCTAAATTATATAGCTTGTTCAGGAGAATATAGGAAGGCTATAGAAAAAATTTTAGAGAAATTAAAGAAAATTTTTTTGTATATTTTGCCGAGTGTCTGGCAGCGGCACTCGGCAAAATGCCTCTTTGCCGAGTGTCTTGGACCAGACACTCGGCAAAGAGTCACGGCGTCAACTACCGTTACGTCCTGACAACCGTTTGCCGAGTGTCTGACAACCGTTTGCCGAGTGTAATCCTTTGCCGAGCGCACGGCTCTCGGCAAAAATATTTTTTGCCGAGTGTTTTTCTTTGCCGAGTGCCCGGCGCTCGGCAAAGGTAAGGTTCACCGTGTGTTTGTCTTTGCCGAGTGCGGCACTCGGCAAACAGTATCTTTGCCGAGTGCCCGATTTTTTGCGCTCGGCAAAGTCATTGGCACTCGGCAAACTGCTGGTTTCCGGTAGTGCACCTGCATGCAGATAGCCACTATCCAATGCATGCAGTTAACTAGTTGATCCTCTTTTCACGCCATGCTTGTGTGCTCCACTGAATTAGCTCGGCCACAACGTCCAACCAATGAGCACCTGCAGATTTTCTGCATGCAATCACTAGCACGAGCATGGTCTTCTCTGATCAAACTAACTCATACACATGCACCTACGGATACACACGCACATGACACACCAACTTAGACATAGCTTGACACAAACAACAAGATTAAGTCCAACAGAATCATCTCCGACCGAAAGTCAGCCAGCAACTTCCACACCGTCTCCTCTTCGTTGATCATCTCCACCAGCTGCTTTCCAAGCTTCACACCATCATTGAGCACCTCATGCTTGGAGTTTTCACTCAGATGGTCCATCAGCTGCTGGTACTCATCATCCTCCGGCGTCAGTACTGACCCTGCTGCAGGGAGCTCGGCGAGGGCACACTCTGCTTCCATCTTAACTGCCTCGTATAAGCTCTTGATCCACTCCTTGTTGTCGGGAAGCAGATCCGGACACCAGGACATCAGGTATGCGCAGTACCGTTACAGGTGAGTCGCAGCAATCTTATGATTAGAAATGGAATTTTGCGAAGAAGTTTGTTCCTGATTAGTTTGGTACGGGTGTTTCACTTCAAGGATGCATGTGGCAATGTGCCATATAAGCATGGTCTCAGATGTACCTTTGTTACCATTGCAAGCCCAGTGGAAGCTCTGTCCAAGTTCGCTTCCTCTGCGCCATTGCTCAAGCAGCGTCAATTGATGAGGCCTCGTACTGCTTCGATGATGCCAACCTTCACGGCCGCTGGCACCTTGACCTTCCACTTTTGATCTGGCAAACAGAGGAGACGCCTAGCAAGAACCGGTGGGGTTTTTCTTGGGTGAAGCACTAGTACTGAGCACTGACCCATTCCTTCATCCCAGTGCTTCATCAGCTTCCATCTGCATCGTAACAAAAGACGACTGACCCATTTCTGCATGCAAAACGAATGCTGTGAAGAGGCGCGGTTCACATAGCGGCAGATAAGGGCAACTTTTGTCCAGTTAGAGCAGATGTAGGAAGCCATGTCCCTGACCTCAGCTATCACAACTGACACAAGAAGAAAAAGCAGTGGCACATAATCATAGTAATGTCTTCCGGAATTATAGCTCGTAGATTCGGCTGCCAATGATTGTTCTATGCACCATACGCGACAGCGAACTTGAGTTTCAGACCCCGCACTGTAATATATGATATCGGATATGGCTATCAAAGCGATAAAGATGCAATAGCATATGCTGAGGAGCGAGGTAAAGATACTTAAGATTGGCAGGCAACGCTTCGAGTAGGAGATGGGAAGGGATGAGTAATAATAATCATGAAGAAATGAAAGCTCATCTGCAATCACCCTGAACACCCTGCTGCCATCATGTTCATCATCCTTCTAGAGCAACAAGCTCCGGAAAAAGGTAAGGGTTCCCATGGAGCCAGCATTAGTGAGATTGTATCTGGCAAATCGACACCGCAGCAACTTGAACAAGGCAAAGGTCAGGCATCAATCTTTTTGTTGTGGTGTTGAAATCGGAAGCAGGCTATCCATCTGCCATACTCTGTCAAGGGTCACCGCGGCAATACTCCCAGAATCATCCTTGAATTCATACCCGCGAGGCTGCACCTTCACTTGGTTTTCCTCTTCTCCCATGACCAACAGTTTTGGAGGAGGTGGAGGTGATGTGCCCTCACTTACAGGCGGTACACCGTTTTGATTGGTTCCTGTGCTCGTAGCTGCCGCATGTAACCAATGATAAGTCCAGGATTGCGTCCGAGTGCAAAGGAACACCGCGCCTTTTCAAATGCATAAAATTTTAGCGCTAATTTGGCAGAAACTACAGCAATTGGTGCGACCAAGAACACTAAAATAACGAGCAGTATTGAGACCCTCATGAGGCTGGCACCAAGGTAAAGTGTCCAGGCCCCCTGAAACAAGCACCTCGAAAGGGGGACCTTTGCTTGGACCTTCTCTATCATCAGTAGAGACTACTGTGCTGGTATTGATCATGATGATCTGAACAAAGAACGCCCACAGGACGAGAATGACCTGATTTCCTATATGGCACCTTGCAACTACCGCCGACAGGAGCTCGAGATCCTCTTCCATCTCATAGTTAATGGCAAAGTCAGAGTATCTGCTGCGAACTGTGGAGACGACAGAGGAGAGGATGGGCAAGAACAGTGTGGTGGCTCCGAGGAAGACAAAGCGGGTGATGGGGTGGTGGCGATGCCGCTGGCGATAGGCGCCGATTCCAACAATGACTCCGGCCAGGACAGCAGCTCCAGCGAGTAGCAGCGCGTTAACTCGCCATAGATGCATCGTCTTCTGGAAGATTGCCTCAGGGTTGCCATGGGCGCAGACTATCTGCGAGGAGCATCTCTTGAGCGCGGCGCCAGAGCAGTTGGTTGCCATAAAATTGCCTCCAGCCATGGTCGTCAGCAGCTGACTGCCAAATTAAATTTAGTTCTTAGGATAAAATTAAAAACGCCCAAGGAATGAATCATGCCGTATCGGAAATCAAGTTTAAGCAAGCACGCTGGGAAATTTAGTGACATACCTGAAGGTACCTAGAGATCCAGCTGCTCGGTGATGACTGATGAGTGATCACTGCACGCTGGGAATAATGTTCCCGCGTGCATGAGGAGCGCGTTTATTTGTTCTTTCGACAAAGTGTGCTTTTGACAAAGTGTGCTTTTCGACTGCATATTTTTCTTAGAGCATCTCTAGCAGTAGCGACGGCTCTGAGGGGGGGCGCGCGGGGCAGTCGCCCCGGGCCCCCGGAACGATGGGCCCCACCCGGAATTGATGCAGAGTTGCAGACATGCACGCCCCCGGAACTGCAGGTCTTCCTTTACTGCGTTGCTTTTGCTTCCTTGGGAACACCAACCGCCAGAGTAAATCACAGGAACAAAACGATCACAGAAACAAAACGGAAGCCGGAACTCGGAAGGACTCGGAAAACTCGCGCCGCGCCGCCGCCGCCGCCGCCTGTCACGTTTGCTCGCCAAAATCTGCACGGCACATCGCTTCGCTTGCCTCTGTGGCTCTGTCTCCGCCTCCGCTCATCGCGGCCGCCGCCGCTTGCTGTCAATCCGTCACCCACGCCGGCCACGCGCGGCGCAAGTGCGAGTGCGACACTGCATCAACAGTGCAGTAGCAGATCGCTGAGACGCTGATTCGCTGTAGGGCAACCATCCGCGGTATAATTTTTTCTCTATGCTTTAGATGATTATTGATTACTAATTAGACTATTGTTTAGATATTTAAATGAATTGTTTGGGAATTTTACAGCAAGCCATTTGTAATTCATCGGTTTAATATTATCTCGTTATCGCTTTGCTCATTGGTGAACATTGGCTCATCAGTGCGACATAATCGGTAATAATTTTTTAAGTTTATTCAATATTGTTGTAACTAAGCGATAGCTTCAATTCATACTTTTGTTTTTTAATTTCAGCATATAGCCATGTCATCTAGAAGGTATCCATCCGGTTCTGAGAAAAGGAAGAGGAAGAAACGAGCAGATGAGTTCATAGAAACACAGAGAGGAGCCATGGACAAATTTTTTTCTAGTAATTCAAGAACTTCAAGGAATCAAAATGAGATGGCTATAGTTGCTATGGAGGAGCAACCTGATAATAACCCAGAAGATCAGGGCTTTACACCAGAAGAAAATATTAACACCAATAGGAATGATAACAATGTGAGTGATCATCAGCCTATGGTTAATTCACCTCCTACAGAAAATGTTAGTGTTGATGAACAACCTGTTTTTACTGAGGATATTTATGATCCAAGAAATTAGGATAATCTTGATAACAAGTCAAGGGACATATTAGTAGAGAAGGGACCCATCAGAGATGAAAATATTGAATTTCCTTTGGATACCAATGGCAGACATTTTTCATATACTCATTACTCTAGAAAGATGAGCAATGGAGAAGTTTATGATAGAAAGTGGTTGGTATATTCAAAAAATGTTGATCGAGTGTTTTGTTTTTCATGCAAGCTTTTCAATACAGAAAACTGCAAGAGTTCATTGGGTCATGAGGGGTTCAAAGATTGGAAGCATATTAATGAGAGGTTGAAAGAACATGAGGCTAGTATACAACATATTACAAGCATGAACTCTTGGAATGAACTGAGGGTGAGGCTCGGTAAGCATGAAACAATTGACAAAAATATTCAGCAGCAAATCACCAAGGAGAAAGAGCGTATTAGGCAAGTTTTACAAAGAATAATTGCTGTTGTGAAATTTCTTGGTAAGCGGAATTTAGCTTTCAGAGGATCAAGTGAGCAACTTTACAATGATCAAAATGGTAATTTCTTAGCTTGTGTTGAGATGATTGCTGAATTTGATTTGGTTATGCAAGATCACCTCAGACGTATTCAAAACAATGAGATTCATTATCACTATCTTAGTCATAAAATTCAGAATGAGTTGATTTCTCTTTTGGCTTCTGACATCACTAAATCTATCATAAACACTGTTAAAGAGGCCAAATATTTTTCAGTTATCCTTTATTGTACCCCTGATGTCAGTCATCAAGAACAAATGAGTTTATTGATCCGATGTGTTAATATGTCTACTGGTAAAGTTGAGGAGTATTTTTTGGGTTTCATGAAGGTAGATGATACATCTGGTGAGGGACTTTTTAATTCATTACTTGATTCCATTAAGTCCTTTGGCCTAAATATTGAAGATGTTAGGGGTCAAGGTTATGATAATGGATCTAACATGAAAGGAAAGCACAAGGGCGTGCGAAGACGACTGCTTGATATAAATCCAAGAGCTTTGTTTATGCCATGTGCTTGTCATAGTCTTAATCTTACACTTTGTGACATGGCTAAATCTTGTGGAAAAGCTATTTCATTTTTTGGAATTGTGCAACGAATATATACATTGTTCTCTAGTTCTACTAAAAGATGGGATGTTTTGAAATATCATGTTGAAAGTTTAACTGTGAAGTCATGGTGCAATACTCGTTGGGAGAGTCGGATCAAAAGTGTCAAAGCAATAAGATTTCAAGCTCCTCAGATAAGGTCAGCTTTGCTTCAGTTGAGTACCGATAAGGATACCGAATCAAAGGATAGGAGTGATGCAAAAAATTTATTTGATCTTCTTGGTACCTTTGATTTTATACTTGGTATGGTTATTTGGTATGATATTTTATTTACAGTAAACAAAGTGAGCAAGCAGTTGCAATCCCCATCCATATGCATTGATGCTACATTAATGAGAATAGAAGATACAATAAGTTACTTTCAGAACTATAGAAATAATGGATTTGCTTCTAGTTTGATCATTGCCAAAGAGATTGCATCTGAATTGGGTGTAGAGCCATCATTATCAGTGAAACGTCATGCTAAGAGGAAGAAACAATATGATGAAACTGATTGTGAGGAAGCAAATCTTGAAGCTGAAAAAGCTTTTGAAGTTAATTATTTTTTGGCCATGGTTGATATTGCAATTAGTTCATTAAAAAGTAGATTTGAAGAACTCCAATCATTCAAAGACATATTTGGATTTTTGATGCACTCCATAACCTTGAAGTCATTGGATACTATTGAACTAAGAGAATGTTGCACCAAATTTGCAAACACTTTCTCTTTTGATGGCTCATCAGATGTTGATCTAAATGATCTAATTTCAGAGCTTAGTGTTTTGCAGTTGACTTTATCAGATAAACCAATGTCTGCCATGGATATTTTTGAGTATGTTAGAGAAGTGGATTCTTATCCTAATACTTCTATTGCTTATCGACTTTTATTTACTGTGCCCGTGACTGTTGCGTCAGCTGAAAGAAGTTTTTCAAAGTTGAAGTTGCTGAAGAATTATTTGAGGTCCAAAATGTCTCAAGAAAGACTAAATGGTTTGGCTATTTTATGCATCGAGAAAATATTATTGGATCAAATTGATACTGATGCTATCATCAATGACTTCGCTTCGAGACATGTTAGAAGGCAATTTTAAGGTAATCACATATTTATATTTTTTCTTATGATGAATAATTTTTTGATATATTTTTAAATGTTTATTAGCAACATGTATTATATATATATATTATTATAATAAAGACCTCTATATTAAATCTTGCCCCGGGCCCCTAATTTGTGAGGACCGTCGCTGCTAGCAGTCTCTTTTTTTCTAATAAACTATCAGTATTGAGTATTGAGAAAAGATATACTCCAGCCGTTCCCTAGTAACTCTCCTTTTCCCAATAATTATTAGTTTGTCCCAATATTTCACCCTCAACTCTCCTCAAATAAAGGTAGAATTTTAGCTCTCCCAATATATTTGTATTGGGATGAGATTATTGGGAACTATAAAAACATCTTCCCTAATTAACCATGAAAGTGGTATTGAGATATCTCGATAATACGTCATTAGAAGACTGTTGGAGATGCTCTACAAGCTTTTGCTTTAATGATGTATGATTGCTGGACTAGTTACGTTATATCCTCCGGGTAATCATTCGTATAGAGATGACATGGGCCATGGATGTGAAAGAAAATAGGATATACTACACCAGCTATAACAGTTACAAGTCTACCTTGTTCAACTCGGAAACATCCAATTAAGGGGTACTACTCACTCATCCCAAACGCCTTACCACCACCGGTTCAAACTGAACCGGTGGTGATACTATATCACTATTGGTTTCCGTTGAAACCGGCGGTAATAGTAGGTATCACTACCGGTTCGTATTACAAGCCGGGGGTGATACCCATCATATTTTTTTCCCTCCATCTCCCTGGCTCCCATCTCCTTCTCTCTCCCCTGCAACACCCAGCCCTCCCCTCCCTCTACCCCGCCATCTCACCTCCCTCCGCCCCGGCGGCGATACGCTCCCCCATCACAGCCGACTTAAATCCAACGGCACCTAGGTCGGCGGTGGTGCTCATTTTGAACCGCGGTGATGGGGTCGCTGGAGTAGTGGGGTTATGGATCATTACCACTAGACATGCAGAGTAACAGAAGAGTATATATGTGTCGATGTAGAGGAAGCAGTCGATCACTTTATACTTGTCATAGCAGCAACCTCATGTCACCGCAGTTGATCAGCATGGCAGTAGCACCTCCATGGAGTACGCATGTACGCAGATGGAATGTCTTGCGCTAGTATGTTAGCATCGCACCCCGCTAGAGGTTGGGGGTGAGGTTGGGTGGAGGTGGCGGCTATGGTCTCTCACGTGGTGGAATGACTCACCTCGTAGTCCCGCCCTATAAATTTATAGAGCATACTAATTTAGTCTAATTCCATATGGGTCTGTATCCTTGGACCTCGAATCCATTGTTTATGATTGCTGTTTGGGCACGTCACCAATAAGATGAACATATGATTAACGTGCCATCATATATATGCATAGCCCATCAAATCGTGCACCATTACAAGCCAGTAATGTTAAGAGAGATAAGTGTCTCACAAATCCATAGATAGATGCATGGCCCGCAGCTAACCATGTATCATATAAGTATGTTCTACCACAGTACTCATACGGATACTTTCTTTTTTGTTGTGTAGGATAATTATGATATGGCATACAAGCTTGACCCTGTTCAGTGATCTACTTTATTTTTGCAATTGAAGTCAGTCAATGGGTCAAGTCGACGCAAGTGGAAACAAGCGCATGCATATATATGCCGATGCTCCTCGAGATGCATGCATGCCTGTCACACCTGCTGGGAGGCCCCATATCTGTCTACGTCTGAGCCGTCGCGTCTGTTCGAGTCGACCCTGGACCCTCATGTCTCCGCCCATTTGTGCTCCGTCGTCTCGCCGGAAAGATTGAGGACGGTCCTGACCATTGCTGGAGCTGCAGCTGCAGCTGGTAGGGCACGCACACATCACATCGTCCTAGGCTCCTAGCAAGCTGATCCACTATGCGCATGAGGACAGGCCGGGTGTCTATGTACATAATAGTAGGCACATTTGAGAGACCGAGGGCATGCACAACGCACAGACGGCTACCGTCCTTTTTGCGCCACGCAAGAAAGCCCGTCCGACGTGTACCGTAATTAATGATGAAAGAGAAGGGAGCCGGTGTCTTAAGAAACGACGGCCATGGCCCGTGCTCCGAGAAAAAATCAGCGAGTCTGTGGGCGTTCGCTGCTGCGTGCATTTTGGCAAGGATCCAAAATTTATGTGTCCATTAATAAAATAAATAATCTGTAGACAACCTGACACCGTTGTATGAGTTGTCGTTCTGCTGTCTCTACCTGACATGGCATTTGTTTACAGACGGCAACTATCTAAACTGTTGTACATGCCCTGAAAAAGACACCTTGGCTTGCTTGATTACATGGCTATTTAATTTCTAGGTAAAAAACGCTTACAACAGCTCAGGTGAGTGTGGAGCTCTCTTCCCTAGCTTGTCGCACAACGATAGGAACATGCATGCACCTATACATCAGGTCAACACTCATTTGTGACTAGAGAGGGAGGGTTAGCAGAATGCATTGCAATTATGTGCTAGCTCTGTCAAAGCACAAAAGTACGTAGCAAGTTCAAAGAATCTACTCCCCTTCACTCCACTATGTTTGTACATGGTTTCAAGAGAAGAAGTTTCACAATGTTTGCCCATTATGGATAATGTATAAGAGTACAGCTATTCTGATGTTCTTATTTGCTGGAAGCGCGGTAGACTCATGCGATGCATGGGGTCGAACAGCACGGCCGGGGATGGACAATCACCACGTGAACTTTTACCTGGCCCCTGGCGTAGTCACAGGCTCAGAACGTGAGCCGTGCCTGCGGCCCTGCGTGCGCGCTCAGCACCATAGATGACGGCAAAGGACACTACCGAGTTGACGAGGACTAGAGTAGTTGTTGTCTTGCCAAAGAAGAGAGAGGATGTACCCGGTGTGTGAGATCTTTTATGTTGCACAGTACTATCACTTAGTGGTATATAGTGTAGACGTATGTTGTTGCCAATCTCAAGAGTTGTCCTTCACAAGTCGAATGTGACCAAACACTACGGGAAACGGTGACTTTGCCGAGTGTAAAAAACACTCGGCAAAACTCAAAAAACACTCGGCAAAGGCTTTGCCGAGTGTTGCACTCGGCAAAGGGCACACGGAAGAGAGATTGTCGGCAAAGGGTTCTTTGCCGAGTGCATTTCGTCGGGCACTCGGCAAAGTCTTTGCCGAGTGCAAAGCGCCGCGCTCGGCAAAGTTTAAGCGCCATGACGGAACAGGGATATGACGGCTGGTTTGCCGAGTGCCGAGCGTTTGACACTCGGCAAAGGATGTCACTTTGCCGAGTGTCAGATGCACAGCTCTCGGCAAAGGATGTCACTTTGCCGAGTGTCAGATCCGCGACACTCGGCAAAGGAGGTCACTTTGCCGAGTGTCAGACTCACGGCACTCGGCAAAGGAGGTCACTTTGCCGAGTGTCAGACTCACGGCACTCGGCAAAGCGACCTCCTTTGCCGAGTGTCTGATGTGAGCACTCGGCAAAGATTATTCACTCGTTGCCGAGTGTTTACACGCGGCAAAGATTCTTCACTCTTTGCCGAGTGTTTACACTCGGCAAAGATTCTTCAGATTTCCCATTTTAATCTGTTTTTTCGATTTCATCCACACATATACATATATATCAGAAAACATTATATCATCACAAAGAACACCAATATCACATCTATATCACAAATATCACATATATACTACAAACACAATTGATTCACATACATATCCCAAAGTTCACACACGTACTATTATTACAGATCATAAATATAGTCCACAGATGTCCAAAAACATAAAAAGTCTATCGAAACAGGATAAGTGGTAAGAATCATGATCAAGACCTCCAATCCGGCGACCTCCATACCGGCGTAGTTGGAGAAACATGAGGGTCATTTGAGGCCGCCGATTGATTCTGCAAAGAGGAGAAGCGATCACATGTATGAGACAAAATAAGTAAAGGTCAGACATGGCTAAAACTTATCCATACTCACAGGAGTAGAAAACTCCGCAGGAGGTCGAGGTGGTGTAGCGAACAACGAAGGTGGTGGAGCTACACCCATTGCGGCACCAAGAGTCTGCATGTAGGCAAACATATCCCTCATCCTATGCTCGTTCTCCAGACGTAGCCTCCTCTCTTCTTCTAATTCGGCCTACAAAATTTTCACTCCAATGTTATGATAATACAAAGAAATGGTATACAATAATCAGTGAACGATGAATAAGAAATGACCTGGAGTGCCTGTATGCGGTACTGTGAAGTGTCTTGCCGAGGTCGTATGCCTGGGCTCGCACTCGTGCTCCTTGCTCTAATCTGAGATAGAGTAGGAGTAGAGGACGAGTCGATTGCGCTGTCGGCAATCCAATACCGCCCATGATTCTTACCTCCTCCAACCCTCATGACGACTTCTCCGTCAAGGTCCTCGGTGGCCGGATCAAACTCTGGACCATGGACCTCCCTTGCCATTGTTGTGTACGCATTGAGGCGTGTATGGACCATGGGGTTGCTGTATGCCTCGGGCCCGTCCTCCGAATTGTAGTTGACGTCAGACGTCGCCTTGCCCTTATGGGACATAGCATATGCCTTCAAGAGGCCGCAAGGCTGACCACCATGTGACGACGACTGCAACAAAACAAGCAAGACGATTAAAAATCATGCATAATTGAGTGTTACATTAAACAAATTCATTCGCGTACCCATGCTTCTGCGTATCCGCTGAGGCTGCGACTGCCTTGATGGTGTGTTGCACCTGGCATCAACAAACGTCGCTCCCGACAAGCGTTGTGTGACTCCTCCCACTCGTCGGAGCACCACTTCTGCACCATCTGTCGCCAGCACTCTTGATGCCCGAGGCACCAATAAGGAGTCGTCTACAGGGCATCAAGTATTTGAAATATTCGAAGATGAAATTAAGCCTGCTTAATGTAAACCAGAATGCATATTAATTTTCTTTATTTACCTGCAAATACTGCTCCTCAGTCAAAGACATGGTTCTTGCTTCCGTTTTGGTGACCCTCTGCCCAAGAACGTTGCCGTGAAAACTAATAATGGCCTGGATACGCGCCTCATAGTGCATATCCACGACTCGCTTCTTACATACTTTGGTGGCCACCACATCAGCTTTGTCCTCAAATCCATGCTCACATCTGAAGAAATCCTGCATGGAAACATGGAAACACGATGTATACCATTCATTTTTTTAAGAATGTGAAATGAATGCAATGTATTTAGCACTTACCCACAGCTCTTGTTTCACCCGCTCCGCCTTGTTGTTGAATACCCTGCCATCCCGATCTTCAGCATCAGGGGCGGCGGCGTAGTGGTCGAACGTATAGGCCGGCTCCGTCACTCCACCGTACTCAACCAGGCCAGGGAAGTGTTCCCTGCACAGAAGACCGAGGATGCCATTGACGGAGCGTTTGTGAGCAGCACCTGCACTCTGCACAATCGTCCAGGACCTGCACAAATGATTAAGACCTCTTAATAGTTTCAAATTTGAATTTGAACATATAACAAGAAGAAGAAATGAAAATATGAAAAGTTACTTACTTTTCCCCTTCGGGTCGAATCAACGGGTGCCTCTCACGAGGTATCGGTCGTCTAGGGAGACTGGCGGGACCTGTACATGTGATTAAGAAAAATTGTTAGTTTCAACTTTGATTATGAACGTATAACATAAAGAAGCAATGAAAACATATAAACATTCTTACCTCGCAAGTAGACGCTCGACGAACCAGAGACACCAGAAGCAGAGGCGGTCTGCTGCGCCTCGTCCTCCTCCTGCACCTCCTCCTCCTCCTCCTCCTGCACATGCCCCTCCTCCTCCGTAGCGTCTTGCTGCCCCACCTGCGCCTCCTCCTCCTCCGCCTCCTGTGGGGGCACCTGCGGCGTCCCCCTCCTCCCCCTCCTCCTCTCAGACGGCCCAGATGTAGCTGACCTAGCCCTCTGGTAAAGCGACCTAACGGTCCTCAAACCACTGCCTACCATCTTTGTTCAATCACCTGCAATTAAGAAGAGTAAAGTAATTAGTACATATAAACAAGAAGTACTTAGAAAGAGATGCAAAATAAATTAAACATAAATGCATAATAATATAGTATTACATTGATTAAAAATAATCTTCATAATCGGGATTAGCTGGATCATAAGTCTCATCATCACTATCAATCAAATCATAATCAACAGTGTCCGAAGGATCAACGTCATCATTGGCATTGCCTAAATATAATCGTTCTAGCATTTGTAGTTCTTTCACATTTTGGACCTCATCCTCCTCCTCATCAACAACCGTTTCAACATCCATTCTGTCCGCTTCGGTTAAGTCTATCTCAAATCGCCCTTCTAGCCCCTCTTCTTGAAAGAATTCTCCGTCATATGTGTTTGGGTCTAAATTGTAGTCTTCATCTCTAGGTTCGGTCTATCGCATAACATTGCTAAATCCACTCTAGCCTTAACATTGTCCTTTGTCTTACCGGGAATGTCCATGATTGTTGCCCAAAGTGCCTCAGCGACATTCTTTTCAGTGTGCATCACATCAATATTGTGTGGAAGGAGAAGATCATCATAATAGGGGAGCCGAGTCAAGCCTGACTTATGAGTCCACATATGTTGCTGGCTATATCCCACAAAGCCACCTTCTGGATTCAGCACGAGGCCATCTATCTGCTGACGAACTGCGGCACTAGTCTTCATAGGAGGTGCAAGGTCTGTCACTACGACACCTTTCATAAAGTTTTTGATGTCTCGTCTGAATGCATGATCAAGAGGGAGGATTTGCCGATGTTTATCAAACGCCGAATACTTGCCACCCTTCTGCAACCAAATGAACCTAAGACCTTCCTTGCATACTGGGCATGGATACTTCCCGTGAACACACCAAGCGCTGAATATCCCATACGCCAACAGGTCATGAAGGGAGTATTGGTACCAGACATGCATTTTGAAGTTTGTCTTTGTAGCCCGGTCATATGTCCATACTCCTTCCTCCCAAGCACGGAGCAATTCATCAATTAGAGGCTCCATGAACACACCCATGTTATTCCCCGGGTGTCTAGGAATAATCAACGACAATAATATGTTCTGTCGTTGAAAGCATATGCCTGGAGGGAGATTGAGGGGGATAACGAATACTGGCCAACATGTGTATGTTGCAGCCATCATTCCATAAGGATTGAACCCATCTGTTGCCAGCGCAACACGTACATTACGAGACTCTCTGGCTTTCTCATGATGAATGCTATCAAAGTGGGTCCATGCTTCACCATCGGACGCATGTACCATCTTATCACGATTGTATCGTTTTCCATTTTTGTGCCATGTCATCTGTTTTGCGTATTCCTCTATCATGTATAACCGCTGGATCCTCGGTATGAACGGAAGATGACGTAGGATTGTCACGGGGATGTCAAGCTGCCTCTTCTGCCCATCACCAGAGTCTACCTCCATGAACCTAGAGGATCCACACCTTGGACAATACTTTGATTCTGCGTGTTCTTTCCTAAACAAGACACACCCCTTCGGACAAGCATGTATCTGGTCATACGGCATCTTGAGTGCACGAAGAAGTTTTTGTGCCTCGTACATGCTCTTTGGAAGAATGTGACCCTCCGGAAGTAGGCTGCCAATAACTGTCAACATACCATCGAAGGCGTCTCGGCTCAGGCTATACTGCGACTTTAACGCCATTATGCGTCCAATGGCATCCAATTGAGAAACCTTCGTCTGTCCATGAAGGGGTTTCTGTGCCGCGGCAAACATGTCGTAGAAGACCTTTGCAGTTGCCTCTGGCTCCTCCTCTGTATGTCCTTCAACAAATTGTGCCTCGTGGTAGTCATGTAACATTTCCGCCACCCCGGCATCGGCATCATAATCCTCGACACGTTGCCTCACCACCTCCTCTCTCATACGATCGGCTTCACCGTGGAATACCCACTGGGTATAGCCTGCCGTAAATCCATTCAAACAAAGATGTTCCCCCATGACCTTCTTCGTTTGTCGTTTCCTGTTTGCACATTTGCTGCATGGACAGAAAATTCTACTCGCTCCTTTAGCAGCTTCGCCAAACACCCGTTCCAAGAAGGACTCGGTCTTGTTGATCCACTCATCAGTGACTTGACCCCGACTTAAGTGGCCAGTGTACATCCAGTCACGGTCCTCCATCCTCTAACATATGCATTGGAAAGTAATATCAATTTCACATGACAATGCATTAACACTCTGTTGCCTAAAAGATGACTAAGGGACTAAAGTTACAAACATTGCGATCTCCTAGGCTCCTACGCTATGTTAATATATTTAATGGTCCAAAATGGTACCTGTCTCTACTTCAATACAAACAAACCATAGCAAACATATTCGCAAGTACACATGCATCATCTGGCGGAACATTAATGGATTAACGGATGCAGTACCTGCGGCGGCCGGGGGAGCGGGGCGGGGCCGGGGTAGCGGGGCGGGGCCGAGGGCGCGTGGGGGAGCGGGGCGGGGCCGAGGGCGCGCGGGCCGATACACCTAAAAAGATCAATTTGTTAGAACAAAACAACTCACAATACTCACAATCCGCGGGCTGGAAGGCTTACCAAGCAATTGAGTTGGCAGTCTCCCTAAGCTCTGTACCAATCCCGGGGACGGGGCGCAAGGATGTTTGGTACTTTGGTTGACCAGTACCTGCGAGCACAGAATCCCCGGGATTAATGGAAGGAAAGCAGCAGATTCTATACTGAAAAAGCATGGGTTTTTCATGCATATATATATATTCTCATTATATAGTGAAGAGAAGTTATTTAACTGTTCTCTTAAAAAATAAAGTTGTAGCCACTTAGCCAGGTCTACTATATGACTGGTCCTTGCAACTTGCCAGACTCCACACGCATTATAATAGTATATGCATTATAAATTTTATTCTTCTTTTATGTTTCTTATGTTGACGCGCTAAGAACTTCAATTCCGTTCACCAGCAAGAGCATATCAACGGATCAACCATCATTTGTTATGGCAATTCGACTAGCAAAGTCAGTTGCATATATGTGTGTGTGTGCAGAATACAACCCAGTAGAAACTCTAGTTCCGACCAGGGGTTTCAACAACCTTCCTATCTTGGGAGCATTCCATCTCATCACACTCTGTCCAACAACAAAGATTATATTTAAAAAAGCTGGTCTATTCAAATTTGCAGGTCCACTTCGATACGACTAGTAGCAACTGATAGTAAAAACATTGTCAACACACATATTACTTCTCAAAAACATTACTACTGGTATAAAATGAGTCTTAAGAATGGTACCATATTTACTGAGCCAGGCTGGTTACCACCGGGGCCAGGGGCGCGCAGGGGCGCGCGGGGCGGGGCCGGTGGCGGGGGCGGGGCCGGGGGCAGGCGCGGCCGGGGGCGGGCGCGGGGCCGGGGGCGCGGCCGGCAGCGGGGCCCGGGGCGGCGGCGGGGGCGGGGCCGGGGGCGGTGGCGGGGGCCGGGGGCGGGCGCGCAGCCGGCGGCGGGGCGCGCGGGGCCGGGGGCGGGCGCGGGGCGGGGGCGCGCGGGGGCGGCGGCGGGGCCGGGGGCGGGCGCGCGGAGCAGGCGGCGGCGGTCGGCCGGGGGCGGCGGCGGGGGCGGCGGCGGGGCCGGGGCGGGCGCGCGGAGCGGGCGGCGGCGGGGCTTTGGCAAATTTGCGTAAGTGCTGCTAGGGTGGGAGCGAGCGAGGGAGCGGGCGGCCGGGGGGTATATTGAATAGCTTTGCCGAGTGCCAGATCGGCGGCACTCGGCAAAGTCACCTCTTTGCCGAGTGCCGGACGGTCGGCGCTCGGCAAAGCTATTTAATATATATATATAGAATAGCTTTGCCGAGTGCCAGATCGGCGGCACTCGGCAAAGTCAACTCTTTGCCGAGAGCCATACGGGCGGCACTCGGCAAAGAGGTCACTTTTTCCATTTCCCTTTTCCCAATTCATTTAATTTTTGTATTTATTGAAAATTGAGCTAGAAGTCACTCAAAAAAAGGAAAATAATGAATGAAAAAATTATATTCACGTTATTGAAGGATGCGTTGAGATCTTATCGAGAAAAAAATCAGAAATTTCAAATTTGTTGTCCATAAAACATGACGACGAACTTCATATCCAGTTATTTTAAAAATGTATAAAAAGCAATTATGGTTGGAAAATTATGAAATTTGTCGAGATGTAATGAAATCATATGGGAAAGCTATGATAAAAATATGACGAGGTTTCGTGGAAGTTAAAATATACGATGCTTATAAATTGAAAGTTCTTCAAAGAGATATATGATTTCATGTGACACCTGATTAAGTGTTAAACATCATAGATGTCAAACTTTCACGAAATCTTATACAAATTTTATCACAATGTCCTCACATGATAACATGACATCTCGACAAGTTTCATAATTTTCCGACCAAATTTATCTTTTATACAATTTAAACACGACTTGAACATAATTTAGTCGCCATGTTTTGTGAATAGTAGGTTAGAAATTTATGGTCCTTTCTTCGTTAAGGTCTCAAAGCATGCTCATTAACATGAATAACAATTTTTCACACATTTTTTCCACTATTAAAATGACCACGCAGTTCAAATTTGAAATATTCGAGAAATTCACTACAATGAAATAAATTATCGAAATATAGCAAACACTTGGATAAAAGAACCTAAATTACATATCTTGTGCAGGATACTGTAGGAAGACAATACAAAAATTTTTAGAGAAATTAAAGAAAAAAATTTGATTATTTTGCCGAGTGTCTGGCCGTGGCACTCGGCACAGGCTCTCTTTGCCGAGTGTCTTCGATCAGACACTCGGCAAACAATGACGGCGTGACCTACCGTTATTTCCTAGCGCATGTTTGCCGAGTGTAATCCTTTGCCGAGTGCCAGGCACTCGGCAAAACGTTCTTTGCCGAGTGTTTTCCTTTACCGAGTGCCCGACTCTCGGTAAAGGATGAATTCACCGTGTGTTTGTCTTTGCCGAGTGCGGCTCTCGGCAAACAGTATCTTTGCCGAGTGCCCGATATTTTGCGCTCGGCAAATTATGTGGCACTCGGCAAAGGGCTGGTTTCCGGTAGTGAAAGAACTAGATTAGATGTGGTATTGCATTGCCAGATACTCAGTTTTTAAAAGCAAAGATACCATTATTCGTAGAACTAATATGTGCATGTCAGAATAACTAAATTTTCACATATTCACATAGAAATAACATGTCCCCGCTGGCAATGGAAACTTGCTGCTAGTAGAATCTGAAGGTGGTCATGCCTATAAATTAAAATTGTTCATACTTCGCAGGTCAATGTATAATACATATTTTTAGGCTCACGCTGTATGGAGTTTTCACCCTTAATATCCTAAGGAATGGTAAAAGAGAGCAAAATAACACCGCGGCAATCAGGGGGCGAAGCCACGTCGATGGTTCCTGGTGCACTGGCACCAAGATTCAAACGATTTTTCCACTGTTAATGCTAGGATTCACCGGTGCTTAGAATATATTGCTGAGTAAATTCCATGTATGCTACTAGAAATTATAACCATCGCCTCTATGCCACTAAATTTAGATGATCCCTTCAATGCCATCAATTGGATGAAAAATTATAACTGATAGCACTAAATGGATCATCTAAATTTAAATGGCATAAAGGGGATGGCTATAATTTTTAGTGGCATATAAGGAATTTACTGCTAATTTGTGCACCAGGGTTGTTTGGGCTCTAGCTTCGCCTCCGACGGCAATTAAAAAGAATGACTAGCTAAATGGGCAAATGCTTATCAGTGCAGTTTAGAAGGTTCAGTTGGTTGGGTTGTATGATGTGAGAAATTCTTGCCAATACTCAGAATGGTCCGCATGCATGGAACAGGTTGAACCTGATAAAAAATTACGTGTGACATGACATTGCATTGTCATATATTCAGTTTTTGCAGGTATATGTATCATGTATAGTTCCATTCAACTAGGGTGTGTTTTTTTGTTGATGAGGTGAGTCTGGCTCCAACAAGATATGTGGAACCAAGAAAATAAGATAGAACAAGCAAGATCAAGGATAAATCAAACATAGCTTAAAAATGCTAGAAAGACATACTCAAGTACGCTCAAGAGAGATGTATGTCGCATCCATTAGATTTCAAGCCACATTTGAGAAGTCAATGTCGGGTTTTATCGGGCTGCCCACCGAGGGGTATACCCAAGGTGGTAGGTTTTGGGTTGGGGTGCGCCGAGATCAGGAACTCGAAGGTGCAGACAACACAAGATTTAGACAGGTTCAGGCCGCAATATGCGTAATACCCTACGTCCTGTATGGTGGTTTGTATTGCCTTGATGTTGATCTGGTGATCTTGGTTTTGAGGGGGTCCCTGCCCGCCCTTATATATCCGGGGGGACAGGGTTACATGAATCCTAGCCTGATACTAGCTTAGGAATCGTACTCAAGTACAACTCGAGTAGTTTCCTTCTGTATCGACCAGTTCTACTCCGCATGCGGGTAGAATACAACATAAATAAGGTACAGGACACGTCCTATCCCCTAGCCCAATACGAACTCCTTGATGTACACAGCCCCGTGGCCCCGGGTCTGACAAGCCCCCGAGCTCTTCGTAGCTGAGTACTGCAGGCTCTTCGAGTACTTCTGAAGCAGCCTTCGACTTCTTTCGAAGCTCCGTCTTGAAATTTCTCTTCGAGTACTCTTCTGACTGCATCAAAGCTATGAGGTGCTCATGCCCCTAATTCTTTATCTTTTTTTTTTTGTATGAGGTGCGATGAATAATCGCACTCCATATGGAGTAGCCCCCGAGCCTTAGGTTGAATCAAAGAATCAAGCTGAGGGTCAAACTAGTCTTGAATCTTTTCTTCTTATCCTTCGAGTACTTGCAAAAAATAAGTAGTCGATGCCACGTGTCTCACAGCCCCTGAGCCTTGAATCCAAATCTCTCAAATTTTGAAAAAAAGGATCCCAAAAGTCGTGGCAAAAATATTCCCTGTGACATCCAGGTAATAAGTTTCATAAAAAAATTAAACCTTGGATATAATGGACATAGATGTTAAGGGTGTATTTGAAAATTTTCATGTTTTATAAGTCTTTATGTGTAAAGTGTGTGCTTTGGATATGATTATATAAGCCCTTAAGTAAGGATAAGGGCCTATGTGTAAAAAAATTATAATTATAGGGTCTTTTGTGCAAAAGTTGAAAAGTAAAAGTAACTTTTATGCTTACTTAAGGACTTATTTGTAAAATTACTTGTCATTATGACCTTTCATGAATATTTGCAAACATATCAAAAATTTAGTCAAAATCTCGTTTGGTAAGGACGGGAGTGATTTAAATTTTACCTTGTTTAAAATTCAACTTATAAGGTTGCAAACCTTGAGTTTTTGAATTTGAGTCTTAAAGCAAAAGTGTAGAGCTTGAAAAACTCTACAACTTTCATGTTGGACTTTTTCTCAGAAAATCCCTAAATCAGTGGAAAAAATTAGTTTTCTGCAGGGTCCCTGTAACTTTTAAATTTTGCAAACGGGTCCCTGGATCTTTACCTCCCTTATTCTTCCTCTGCACCCCTTCTGCTCCCCTGCTTCCGCACTGGCGCCGGCGACAGAACGTCTCCCCTGGCCGCCGCCGTCCACCTCATGCTCAGCTTGCGTCCATGCGTCGTCGTCCTCCTATCCTAGCCCTGCTCCCCTCTCTCTGCTGCACCCCTGCGCGTGCGCCACGATGACCCGAGCGGTTCGCCGGCCGCCACGTCGTCGCCGCCGTTTCCACGCCCCCGCGCTTATCCTCTCGTCTTCCTTCTTCTACTCAACATGACCAGAAGAACGCAGAGGACCCATTTACGCTATCTTCCCCTTTGCCAATACACGCTGTTAGCTCTCTTGCATCCGCCGCCTCTTTCTCCTCTCCGGTGAAGTTCGGGTCACAGTGGGCAGCCCTCACCGAGTGCTCATCGCACCCATTGACCCCCGTATAGCTTTCCCGTGCCCTGCTGATACTCGCCAACCCCTCGGAGCTCCTCAATTCCGGTCGGAGCCTAGCTACCGGCGAAGCGCCGCCGCCGCCGCCTCGGCCTCACCGTGGAACTCCCTCTTCCGGCCTCTCCTAACCCAATTTGACCCCGGCTTGAGCTCCACCACATTCCCAGGAAGCTCTCCGACCTTTCTACCGTCAACCAAGAGCACCGGAGTGCCGTCCCCACCATTCCACTTCGCCGCCGGCCGCAAGCCTCCGTCGCGCCACCACTCCGAGCCATCTTTCTTCGATTCCAAGCTCGCACAGGTGCGCAAGGGGCCCTAGGTGCTCCCCCGCCCCTCTGTTCCTGCCGGGATATGCCGGTCAACCCACAGCCTCTACCTTGACCCGGGGGGGGGGGACTGCGGGATTAGAAGAAGAAAGAACCTAAGGGGTTTTGTGCAAAGGATTAGACTCATAGGAATAGTTCTGCCCAGGGGCTACTGTGTAAAGATGTTTGTTATTTTATGTGAGTGATGTTTCTGCCTTGTAAAATCCATAGAAATTCGTAAGAATTTCCAAAAAAGGTCAAATAAATTTTGTTGGAAACTAGAATTCAAATCCTACAGCTTTTGTTAATAAAGTTTGCTGTGAAACCAAATAGTTTTGGATCTATTTTAAATTCAAAATAAAAGGGTAAAGGATGCACAACTTTCACATGATGGCTTGATTGCTTGTAATCTTTGATTTGTAGCCTCCTTAAGTTATGTGTAGGCCTTGGTGAAAGTTTCCAACCCAGCAATGTTTTGTAGTTTGAATTCTTTTGAACTTGGGCATTTCAATTTGAAATGTTATGCATTTAATTAAATGTATTCCTTAAGTTATTTTAACTAGATTTCTTTACTTTGGTTTGAAATGTTAATAACCTGTGTCTAGTTAAATTTTCAAAATTTAAAATTCTTTTTGTCAGAAGCTTAAATCTAATTTTGAAATTGTCATCATAATTTAAATATAAGCATTAACCCAAAATTAAACCTCCTTTTTATATCTTAAGTTTATGGTATTTTATGCATGTTAATTAATTAGATTGCAACCTTATTATGAAATAGAACAAAAAGAATATGCATTTCCTAACCCTATATCTTTTTGCATATCATATAGAACCGTTTACTCTCGTCGACGGTGACTACGAGTTGATCGCGGACCAAGTCGAGGAAACTTCTGCAGATCCCGGCGACACCGTCGAAAATCTAACTGAAGCTCCGAACCAAGGTTCGGAAGACCTCGATCCTTCTGCCTCCAACTCTACACAAGAAGGCAAGCCCCGGACATAAACCCTACTTTATTTAATCTACAATTTATGTTATTATATATATCTCTGCATTAAGTTCTTAGGAATTGCTTGAAACCCTAGTTGCATTTCCCTAGGAACCAATGTATTGAATAGTAGCACTTGAGTCTGACTAGCTGCTATGCTAATAGGACTGGTAGAAGTCGGGTGATTCCCTGTCACTCGCGCGATATAGGAGTTGTTATGTTTACATTCCTGTTATCACTATAAGGATGATGGACGGGAGTTTTATGAGGTATCATGGTTGTGATGATACCCCGTCTGTGTTGTTGAATCTGTTAAGGTCGCAGCGTGTGGTAGTGCGGGTTAAGCGTTTGAAAGTACTAACCACATGCCGCGAAATATGGTAAGCGGTAAGCCTAGTAGCCAATCGGACCGAGAAGTGGACATACAGTCAACATAGCGAACTAATCCGGCTCGACCGTCTCGTCCCAAAGGTCCACGATGTTCAGCAGTTCCTACCCTCGTGGATCGCTCAACCACTATCACCACGAGTCATCGCGAAGACTACTTCTTCGGCCATTCTCTAACCACTACAATCCCCGGCGAGCTTCTTCGTCACTCATGGAGTCTCGTCATCGTCGAGCTCATCTTATCGTCGCCAATCCTGTTCACCGCGGGAGTTCACTTTCCGCGTGTTCTCCTTCATAACCAAGGCTACCCAAAGGTTTGCCCTAATTCGCGGAATCTTCTTAATGCCGGCGACTCCATTGCCGGAATATCGTTGTTAACTTCCTGTTATCTATTTTCCCGACCAGGGACTTAATTGTTTTGTTTTAGAAAGTTCTAGGATGTTATTTGTAAAATTTCCAAAGCTTTCTTTATTTCAAATCAGTGAACGTTTACAAATTTTATGTTATGCTCTTGAATTGAAGTCTTTGATGTATAGTCTAGGTCAAATGTTAGGGAATGAATGCTTTGTTTGTACCTTATATTGTATGCATGTGTTATAGCTGAGATATAAATTGTAGGGTGTATGTTTTAAGTGGAGAAGTGTGACAGTTAGTTAATCCTATCACCCTAGTACTCATATCCTTGCTGTCAAGACGTTATCCTTGTCTTGATTGCCGTTTCCTTAAGATTCTCTTTGTATAAAAATCTACGTTAATCCGTATGTATCTATTGCTTAGCTTATATATCTCTGCAGCTACGTTTCAACATCAGCTTTTGATTCAGCTGCTAAGCATCCATTTTCCCTTGAGTCTAGGATGTCTCTGTGTAACAGCTGTCAGTTGATACTTCTACCATCGGCTGGTTAGCTGATACGGTTGATACTTTTCTAGTATCGGCTACTGCCGGTAACATTTCTGTTGTCCTGTCCTACATCAGCTACCATGTAGCCGATCAATTTGAGGTGCACACACGATCTTAAGGTTCTCACTATCGGCCGATCCAAGCCGATTCTAGTCGTTTTCCGTATCGGTCAAACACGGCCGATCAATCCTTAGTTTTCCCACCCTTATCTATACACTTCCATCAGTCAATTTATCGACTGAGAGATCAACTATATAGCTATCGGTCATATACCCTTAACCACACTCCAATCGGCTGTACGTCACTCAATAGTTGTGCTGACGTAATCGAGTCGATACAACCACACCTAGTTACCTAAAATAACACTTAAACATATCTCAGTTAAGACACAACTGCTTTAGGAATCACCCCTCTGCCGAAGTAATCGATGTTTTCATCGATCGTCTAGAAACCCGATGCACTCATCAATCGGCTAAACCTCTGTTGCTTCCAATCGTCTCTGTTGTAATCTTCAACAAGTAGCCAATTCTAGTTAGTTGTTCTCCTAAAGCTCTGTCTAGGTTTAGCTTCAAATCTTTTTGGTTGTTATGTGAATAGTGTGTTATATGAGTACTGGATTGCAACTTTGCTGTGAAATAAAATAGTTTTGTGTGCACACTTGAATGTGATGTTGCATTACATGTAGATACGATTACTTTCGGCAATGGTACCTACGAGATCTCCCCGGAGTCTACGGAGGATGTTCCTGAAGACCAAATGAACGTCACCATGAGATCAACTGAAGCCCCGAACCAAAGTTCGGAAGATATTGACATTTCTGACTTCAGCCCCACCAGTAAAGGCAAGCCCCGGACATAACCTACTACTTTTATTACACTGCAATCTACATCTACATTGGTTCCTAGGAGAATGCATCTAGGGTTTCAAGCAATTCCTAGCTGCTATGCTAATAAGGCCGGTAGAAGTCGGGTGATTTCCTGTTACTCGCGCGATATAGGAGTTGTAATGTTTACATTCCTGTTATCACTATAAGGATACCGGACGGGAGTTCTGTGAGGTATCATGGTTGAGGTGATACCCCGTCTGTGTTGTTGAATCTGTTAAGGTCGCAGCGTGTGGAAGTGCGGGTTAAGTGTTTGAAAGTACTAACCACATACCGCGAAATATGGTAAGCGGTAAGCCTAGTAACCAATCGGCCCGAGGAGTGGACATACCTCCCACCACTCATTTTGCTTCTTCTGGTTACTTATGTTCGACTGAGGAAATACGTGTTGCAAGGGCAACCAGGAATACGGGTTTTGTAGTCGCGCTACAGACGTATGTCCTGCACGAGTGATGTGCGTATGTTCCTGCAGTCGCTTGTGGTGGCTCTGATCCACGAGTCGGAATGAAAGGTAAACGGTTGCTTCGGAACGACCCTGTGGTGTTCCAAGCGTGTGAGTTAGGTTTACCTTGCAAGGTTGAATCTCGATTCAGGAATCGTCCGCCTCTCACGATGAAATGAGACTGCTTATCCCCTTTTCCACATTGAGTAATAAGAGCAATTATATGATTATCAAAGATGATGTTTGACCAAAGATTCTACCATGATTGAATAGCTATAGGTGCTCATCTAGATTGAATAACCACATAGAATCTGAAAGCTAAAAGTTGACATTAAGGATCTACCTTTATCGCTTTTCAGCTGAAACTAAATCCAGAACCATTTCAAGCTTCCATAAGTCTAGTTATGGGCTAAAGTATACCCAATCCCGGGTAAGCCTTGCTGAGTATTAGTATACTCAGCCTTGCTAGTTATATGTTTTGCAGAAAATGTCTTGAAGACCCTACTCTTCCCTTGCCTTGGCCCTGTGCTCTTCCAGAAGATTGGTCCGTGGAATGGGATTCGTCCTCGGCCAACACCGGTGATATCGAGTGATGTCGTGCCCGGGCTTAGCATGACATCCATCTTGTCGATGTGCTATAGATCATCGCGTATGTTTTCCGCTGCTAAAAATCTTAGCTTAAACAGTTTGTATTGTTTTCTCTAAGTTTGAAATTTTGTACTACTTTTATAAACTCTTGTAATGTAATTCCCTGTTATGTAAATTATGATGGTGATTGTATCTCTGGACTCACCTTCATGTGAGGTAACCTTATTGATCCTGTGTATCGGTGGTTTATCAGGACGTTACCCGACAGGCCAAGGGATTATACCGCTTGAAGCACGTTGGAGCGCTCGGGAGTGGACTCGCGTACTTGAGCCGGTATAATTCAGGTTGGTTCTGCCACACATACCTCCCACCACTCGTCTTGTTTCTTCTGGTTACTTATGTTCGACATGTGGGAATACGTGTTGCAAGGGCAACCAGGAGTACGGGTTTTGTAGTCGCGCTACAGACGTACGTCCTGCACTTTGGTAGTGCGTATGGTCCTGCAGTCGCTTGTGGTGGACCTGTCCATGAGTCGGAATGAAAGGCAAACGGTTACTTCGGAACGACCCTTTGGTGTTCCAAGTGTATGAGTTAGGTTTACCTTGCAAGGTTAAATTCGATTCAGAATCGTCCGCTTCTCACGATGGTTGAGACTGCTTAATCCCTTTGCCACATTGAGTAACAAGAGCAATCTTTTTGTTATTATCACAAATGATGAATGATCAAAGACTATACCATGCTTGTATAGGTTCAGATACTCACCTAGAATGGGTATTCAACTAGAACTTCAAAGCTAAAAGATGAACATAAGGATCTACTCTTAGTTGCTTTTCCGCTGAAAATTTATCCCATGACCATACCCAGGTTTCATGAGTCTAGTTATATGGCTATGTATACCATCACCAGGTAAGTCTTGCTGAGTATTAGAATACTCAGCCTTGTTTTTTTTCTTTTTTGTTCAGGTGATGCTCCTGCTGATCCAGCTCTGCCTATACCGTGGCCCTACCCTCTGCCTGATGGTTGGTCCGTGGCGTGGGACCCGTCCCCGGCCAACCCGGACCCCTCCGAGTGATGTCATGCAAGGGCAAGCATGACATCTGTACTAACGACGTGTATTATACCATACTTTAATATCGCTGTTTGTTCTAAAATTTATGCCGGTTTGTAATAATTCCCTGGATGGGAAGTGATGTTGCTTTTAAACACTTTTGTAATTTAACTGCCTGCGATGTAATATGTGATGGCCTTTGTATCTCTGGACTCGCCTTCGTGCGGGGTACCTTGTTTGATCCTACTTTCGGTGGTTTATCGGGACGTTACCCGACAGGCCAAAGGATTATACCGTTTGAAGCTCGCCGAAGCCCGCTAAAGTGGACTCGCGTACTTGAGCCGGTATAATTCGGGTTGGTTCTGCCACATTCCCTGTTGAGAAAATATAGTCCAAGATGATGTAATTGGCAGAAATTGAACTCGAAATTCAAAAAACCTCTTTTTTCGGGACAATTAACCCTGAAAAAATGGTTAATCAAATAACTGCCCAAAAAATCCACCAAAAAACCGCTCGTATTCCAAGTATTCCCCTCGTGCGACGCATCACCTTTTGCACAGTAAACCACTGCCTGACCGCTGGTTATTTAATCTCGCAGTCAGTTAGGGTTCTTCCCATACCTTCAGATCTCACGCCGCCGCCAGAGAAAAAACAAAAACCTCAACTAAATCTCACCCTGTTGCCACTCCTCCACCGCCCTGCATAGTCGAAATCCTTCGAGCCATCGACCGTAGCCCCCGAGCGTCTTGCGAACAACTCGTGGCTTAACAGATCCGAAATGGCACCGAAGAAAATCAACCAGAAGGAACTGAAAGAGGTGCAAGTGGCAACCAGCGAGTGGTCAATTAGTAAGTGCTCTCGCCACCATCTCGCAAATTTAGTGCTGGGGGGTCTGCTTCAGGAGAGAAATCTCATCAATTGGTGCCTTGCCCTTCGCGATCCTTTCCCAATGGAAAATGTTGACGAGATCGTATCCTTTTGCTCTTTTTCTGAACGGGGTCTGGCCCTCCCCACTTGTTCGTTCTTCCGTGGCCTTCTTTATTTCTATGGGATTGAGCTGCAACACCTCAACCCTAACTCAATTTGCCACATCTCAATTTTCATCCACTTCTGTGAAGCCTTCCTTGGAATTGAGCCCCATTGGGCTCTTTTCCGCTATCTTTTCCGCATGAAGCCCCAGCCAACCGCCAAAAATCCATCTGTGATAGGAGGTGCTGGTATCCAACTTAGGCAACATGCCAGTGATAAATACATCTCTTACAAATTTCCTTCCAATATCCCCGGGTGGAAACAGCAATGGTTCTACATTGCGAACCACGCCCCCCAACTCCCTGTGCGTTCAGGCAAATCTCCTGTTCAGTGCGCCGAATGGACACTGGAGCCCGCTGAAGCAGAGATGGACCAGGTGAATGAGCTGCTAGAGTTGATCGCCGCACACAAAGAGATAGGGGTAACCGGGGCATCCGTGTAACACCCTAAGGTAATTTTTCTCAGATTTTAATAAATTTATTTTGGCTTAAGTAAAATTCCTAAGGTTTTCTTGATTTATCTGGTGTTTAAATTAATTTTATATCACAATAATAAAAATTTAATTAGGGACAACATGTTTGTGCATTCATGCTGGTGCATTTCTTTGGTTTGTTTAAGTAGTTGGGTTTGAATTCAAACCTCTTTTGAATTCAATTTGATTTGGAATAGTTTGAGTATAGAAAAGGAAAAGAAAAGAAGAAAAGGGGGAAGCAGCCCAACCCAGCCCAAGCTCCCCTCTCTTCCCCCCCCCCCGGGGCCCATTTTTCCCTCTCCCCCTCCTCTACCCGCGTGGGCCACGCCCCGGCCCACTTCCTCCCTCAGCCGGCCCAGCACTCCGCGCGCTCCCCTCTCTCCCCTTCTCTCGCTGCCACACGGGCCCACTTGTTGGCGCCAGCCCCCCCGCTCGCGCGCCGCTCTCTCCCTCTCTTCTCTCTCTGGCGATGTGGCCCCGCACGTTAGCTCCTCCCTCCTCCTTTCTTTCCCCCTCCCCTGTTTCTTCCCCGCCGGCCGGCCGCTCGGCCACTGCCTGTGGCCCCGCTCCACCGCGCCCTGGGCTCCCTCCTCTGCGCTCGCAAGGCCCGCTGGCCAGCGCCCGAGCTTCCCCTTCCTTCTAGAAGCAGCCCGCGTTTGGATTAGGTCAACCCGCACAAGTTCGCGGGCGATGCGGGGGCCGTTGCGCGAACGAACCCACACGCCGAGGCCGTCGCACCCTTTTTCTTAGCCCGGCCGCTCTCTCGCGCTTACCCTCAGCCGCCACTGCCTCCCTCAGCTCCCCTCTGTGCCCTAGCGCCGCCGTGCCGCCGCTCGACCTGAGGACAGCGCCGCCGCCAAACCACCCTGCGCCACCGCGATTCGACACCGGCTCCCTCGATCTTCGGCCTCCAACTGTCGTCGCAGCACCCCGGTGTGGTAAGGAGCGCGCTGTGCCCCTTTTCCCTCCCTATCTCCCTCTGCTGTGCGTGTCCCCCTTGCCACCGTGACCCCGAGCCGCCCTCGCCGTGGGGATCACCTACCCGAGCCCTAATCCGCCTTCTTGAGTGCCTAGATGGGTTCCCCACGTCGTGCTTGACCTCCAGGACTTGACCTCGTCCCGGATGGAGGCCGGACGGCCAAGATCGGCCTACGCCGGCGATGCGCCGCCGCGGAGACGAGCTCTGGTGACCATCCCGCCGCCGGCCGTGCCCCTGTGAACCCCAGCCATCCGATCCGTATTCAACGCGTAGGATTAGATCACGGTTGGGTTAGATCTGAGCCACGGGATCTGAATCCAACGGACGGAGTCCACGCGTACCGGTTCGCCCGGGGTTTTAAATCTGGGCCGTCCATCTCAGATCCAGCGGGCGGTACCAGATCCGAGTTAAGTGAGAGTCAGGAGCGTTGGATCCAGATCCGACGGTCACCGTGCGCGCGTACCCCTTCGCGAGATGGATCTAATCCGGGCCGTTGGTATTAGATCTGACGATCCAGAATCCAGAATACCGCTTCGGCCTGGCGTTCTTGCTAAAGAGCCCCTGTCTTTTAGAGAAATCAACCCGCAGTACTCTTTAGTTCAAAAGTATTTACGTTTTAGTCCTGTTTTACTCGTTTAGACCCCTGAGCTTTCCAGTTTTAGTGCCCGCCGTCCAAGCCCCGGGTTTTCATGTGCTAGCCCCTGTGTCTACCCTTTAATTGCGTTTAGGTCCCTGGTTTTTGTTCAGAACCCCCCTGTGGCAAGTTTTTCTCGCAGATAGGTCCCTGGATCTTGTTTCAAGCGTAGTTTTCGCGTCTTAGCTCCGTTTTAGGTGTTCTTTATGTCCATGCGATTGTTGTAACGCGTAGAATAGTTCTAGGCCAGTTTTGTGTGCTGTTCTATTGTATTGGTGTACTGTTTTCTTATAGTTTGCTATTGTTTGTGCATGTGTGTATGTGTGGACTATGCTTGATGATCGTGAGTAGACGCGGAGCCTTTGGACGAGTACCAGGAGCAGCCACCTTCCGAGCAGTTCGAGCAGCAGCCGGGAGAGTACAAGGAAGGCAAGTATAACATGAATATCCTATCACTTTTTAATAAAATTTCATACTGCATTTTTATACTGTATGCCTATAAGGATTTCCTAGCCACTTTATATCCTATATATATATCCTTTGGGTTGCATTTTGGTTAGTTGTGCTAGGTTGCTGCGCTATAACACACCTGGTCCTTGTTAATTAATTTGACTAATGGATCTATGCAACTTAATCCTGAGAGTGGCCCTCTGTGCTGTGTGCTTGAGTGGCTCACGTCTCCTTAAAAGATGTTTTTGATAGAAACATGGTTTAGGGGGCTAGCACGGTGCTTAGTGCTTGGTTGGCCACTCTCCATAAGGACCGGTTCATAGAGCGACAACCTGGAACAACCACGCAACCACAAGACTGGAATGGGACGGTCTTGACTTACTAATTAGGTCGTGTTGGTTCGGGAGTAACTTACCTGCGTGGGCAAGAGGGGTGGTAAGCTTCAATGGTCCCTGCTCCTCCGGCTTGGTCTGTGTTGTGTGTCTTGTACCCCCGGAGGTGGGCCCCATCGTCGCTGATCCAGAATCCTTAGCGGTTACACCTTACCAATGTGATCCTTTGTAACGGTCTCGTAGTGCGCTTGCTAGCCATCTCACCTAAGGAAGTGTGATGAACAACTAGCGTAGCTCACGACTTGTAGGTAAAGTTGTGCAACCTCTCGAGAGTGTAAAATTGATATATCAGCTGTGCTCACAGTCATGAGTGGCCCAGATCCCCCGTCTGATTAGTGGGGTTATCAACCTTTGATTAGGGAGATTCCCCGGGTGGTTTTGGTTTGGATGGTTCTCAGTAGTTCTTAATTAATATTGATTAATTTATTATGCAATTCGGGTTTATGGTAATTCATCCACTTGTAGTAATTAGCTTTAATAAAATTCTGCCAAGACTAAAAGCTAATGCAATCGAGTCAGCCAACCTTAGAGCCTCATAGTTTGTGTTATACTTGTTGAGTACGAGTTTGTACTCACTCTTGCCTTTCTACTCTTCTGTTCTCTTGGATATCTTCGACTGCTGCTCAGTGCCCGGCAACGTGGAGGACTACGTCAGCGGCTTCGACGACTTCTAGGCGTTTGTCTCCCAATTGACGTCCCTGTGGCGCCCTGCTCTTCATGTATTTATTTTACGCTTCCGCATTCCTTGAACTGATTCTTGATTTAGTTGTAATAAAGATATTCATTTTATAATTTATACGCTTTTATTCGTGACATGTGTTGTGATATCTTGATAATCTGTTGTATATATGCGTGACTTGATCCTGGCGCATATATGATTGCTCGATTTATGTTCTTATAAATCGGGTGTGACAATCCGTGATGTTGTCATTCTTCAAACGCCAAATTCAACCCATCCAACAGCGCCATACATTAGGATTCGAGTACATGGGTACTGAAGACCCATCTTGTATGTGCGCAGAGGAACTTGGAGATGACGCCGCACTTGTTCGCGTCAAGCGAATTCTGCTGGATGTGGAAACCGTCCCTTATGTTCCAGCGGGATTTACAGCCCAGAATCGACCGGTAAGTGTTTGACTTCTCGACTTCTTCTTTGATATGGAGAGCTAAGACTGATTGATGAACTTGACATAGGATCAAACAGCGTTGTACCGGAGTTACCCGCCGCAACCCGATCTGCCTTGACCCTATCACACGTTGCCCAGCGCCGCGGCCGAAGCAAAAACCGCTGGCAACGAGTCGGCCGAGGGCAGCTGGGCAACCGGGGAGAGGGTGCAAGCAAACAACTCCTCCGGATCATCCGTGGAGTTATCCGACGACGCGCCTCTAATCCCCCGGCGGTGCCGGGAGATGCGGAAACGCAAAGCCAGCACCGCCGACCTCGCCGGGTAAGTGCTTGTCAAACTATAAAGATATCGAGTTGTTCTGCTGAATACTGATGACAACTCTATTTTGTAGTCCTTCGTCTTCTTTGCCCAGCCCCCAGCGACAGAGGGTAGTCGAAACACCCCCAACCGGGAATGATGCACCAGAAGCCAGATCCACAGAGGCTGATGGGGCGGACCCATCACCTTCTCCTGCAGATGACGTAACAATCGCCGTGGCGGGCGCTGTATCGGGGCAGCTCGCGCCCTTGGCTGAGGCAGCTCCGCCACCAGCCGTGGGTTCCGTGGCCATCGCCACAACGGGCACTACACCCGGGTTGCTGGCGCCCTCGGCTGAGGCAACTCCGCCGCCAGCGCTGCCAGCCCCCTCGACTTGTACGCCTTCACCTCCAACTACAAACGCCATGGTGAAGAAGCCACTGAGGCTGGCGTTCACGGATCCAGCAATAACCCGATCTCACGTGTAAGCATTGCTCTGGATCCCATCGTTAATCATGTATGAGATTCAAAATATCAAAACCTTATGTTGTCTGGAACAGGCCCACAACAGCAGTGGTGCTGGACGAGCCAGGACTCGAGTTGGCTCCTCCAGCCCCCAAGCCCTGGACCAAACTAACCTGCGCATCGGAACCAGCAGAGGTAGCGGCTGCAGCCTTGCCTAGCTCACCGCCGCCCGAGCCCCAGCACGCAGAACGCAAAGCCGGTGGCAATAAGCAAGTCGAGGTCGCTGTTGACGTGCCCGCCGAGAGTGCTAGTAAAGTATCCGGCTGCCCTTAGCCGTAGTCGTCACTTGTTTAACACTTACTTTCTTGCAACAGCCGCCCAGCCATCAGTCGTTGAGGTGGTGGGAGCTATAGAGGGGACTAACGCGCAGCCCGCCCTTGGAGAAGAAGTCGAAGATATACTCCAAGCCATTAGCAAGTTTGCCCAGGTAAGAGTCACATGCCTTATTGATGCTGAGTGTGGTTGGATCGTTCATCTCGATCCACCGGAAATGTGCAGGATACGAGCAAGAAGAACCAAGAGCAGGCCACCAGGTTGGAAGAATCTGCAAGGCGCATTGACGAACTGACGCGGGAGCAGACCAGCCTGGAGCGTGCTAACGCCGAGCTTCAAGGCCAACTCAAAGAGCAGCGAAAAGCGCATCAAGGTATGACGGATCTTACGCGCGAGCTTGTATCATTGGCGATGATTATGTATTCTGAAACCTGTTCATCACCGCAGAAATTAAGAAACTCGTAAATTATAAAGAAGAGCTGCTTACTGACTTGAAGAACATGCTCAATCGCCGTGCAGATGAAGTCGAGAGTCTGCAGAAGGTGATGGCCGACACGGAGAAGCAGTTCGTCGACTGCCTCCAGCAGATCAAGACTCTGGGCGAAGAGAAGGAGAAACGTCAGAAAGAGCTAGAGGAGCTGAAGGCAGCAGCTCAAGAGCTTGTTGAGATGGTGGACCCACGGGAGGACAACTCCGAAGGCGAGCCCCCACTGGTAGATTGTCTTCGTGGAGCGCCACAAAGGATCTTGGACTTCGTCACCAAAGCCGCCGCCACCTACGTGGGTCATGCCTTAGGGCTAGTAAGATCATACTGGCCGAGGGCTCGACTTGAAGTACTCATAGGGGGCATAGCTGCCGACTGCACTGATGAGAAGTTCCGCGAGTACTTGGTAGAAGCCAGGCCAGTAGCTAAAAAAATTGTAGAAAACATGGTCCAAAACTGAACCCTTAGTGTTTAAGCCTTTTGTAATATAAGAGACCACAGTTATTTTTTATGTAGCCTTATGAGAACTCTGAGAGTATTGTCTCATCTAAGGCAAAGACCTGCTACTTCTGAGTGCAACGACTCAGAAGGTAGCCGATATAGCTCTGCACGGGAGCTTGTCAGGTAAGCCATATGAAGTCCAACCGAGCGGATCCAACTTGCCCGGAGCGCGCAATATGTGGCGCAGCGACTAGGATGCCTCATAGCAAACAGTCAAAAACTACCCTGAGTATAACGACGTCAGGGGTAGTCGATACAGCCCAGCGAAGGGACAAGCCAAACAAGTAAGATAAAAACCCGAACAAGTCGAGCCCAACGAGTCTGGAAAAGGCATGATTATCATCACGACGACACAAATGCGTGTAGCAAGAAGTCGATTTGAATAATATGGGCGTGGCCATAGCCTCCGCAGTGTATTCGAGAAACTACCTTTCGGGTCATGTGGCACAAAAAGCCGCCATATGGACCCATAAAAGGAAAATAATCGTGACGCGTACAGGAACTGGGGACAAGTCCCCTTAAGGGTAGAAACATCGCAGGTGTTGTATATTCCATGAATTGGGTACATCCTGACCGTCGGGGTGTTGTAGTCGATAAGATCCTGGTCTTGTAACCCTCTTGACGATGAACGATCCCTTCCATCTTGAGTTAAGCTTGTGCAAACCCGACTCATCCTGAACGCGATGAAGGACGAGGTCGCCTGTGCTAAACGACCGTTCCTTAATGTTGCGATCATGATATCGCCGGATCCCCTGTAGGTAACGGGCTGACTGAAAGAGAGCAGAGCAGCGAGCCTCTTTGACAGAATCCAGCTCCAGCTATCGTGCTTCGTCCGCCTCGCCTTCTTTATACATCTCGACCCTTGGGGATTTCCACATGATGTCCGCTGGGAGAATCGCCTCGGAGCCATAAACCAGAAAGAACGGAGTCTGCCCTGTGGCTTTGGACGGCTGAGTCCTGAGCCCCCAGATAACATGTGGCAACTCGTGTATCCACTTCCCGCCCTTTTTGGTATTGGCGTCATAAAGTCTTTTCTTGAGACCGTCAATGATCAAGCCGTTTGCCCGCTCGACTTGCCCATTTGCCCTTGGGTGTGCCACCGAAACGTACTTGACCTCGATGGATGAATTTTCACAGAATTCCCAGAATTGGTTGGCCGTGAAATTTGAACCCAAATCAGTGATAATAGTGTTGGGGAAGCCGAAACGACGCAAGATATCAGAGATGAAGTCGACCACCGTGTCTGGAGTAAGCTTGGTGATCGGTTTGAACTTGATCCACTTGGTAAACTTGTCGATAGCCACAAGGATATGAGTAAACCCCCCTGGCGCCGTTGCAAAGGGCCCAATCATGTCAAGGCTCCAGCATGCAAACGGCCAGGAAGGTGGTATGGTAATAAGGTTGTGAGCCGGGACATGTGATTGCTTACCGAAGAACTGACAATTCTGACATCGTCGCACCAGGTCCTCAGCGTCAGACACGGCGGTGGGCCACCAGAAGCCAGCTCGATACGCTTTGCCGACTAGCGTGCATGACGCTGCATGGTTACCGCATACTCCCTCGTGTATCTCTCGCAAAATGTCCTGGCCCTCCTCTGTTGTGACGCACTTCATAAGCACGCCAGACCGTGCACCACGTCGATACAGCCTGTCTGCGACTAAGACGAACCCCTTGCTCCGTCGCATAACGCGGGCAGCATCAGCGCTCTTGGGATCCATCCCTGTCGGTAATACGAGATCTCGGATGAAGTCGATAAAGGGTCCTCTCCAGTCCTCGCCAACCAGCATAACCTCCCGTTCTGGCTGTACAGAGCCAGTGCCGGTGGAGACCTATGGTGAAGGGATGATGGACGGTTGCTTCAACTCTTGTACGAATACCCCTGCTGGGACTTGTGCTCGGGTTGAACCCAGCTTAGACAAGGCATCAGCGGCGACATTGTGCTCCCATAGCACATGATGAACTTCTAAGCCATAGAATTTGTTCTCTAGTTTGCGGACCTCTTGTACATAGGCCTCCATGGTCTCTTTGTTGCAGTCCCACTCTTTGTTGACCTGCTGGACGACCAAAAGAGAATCACCGTAGACAAGTAGCCGCTTGATCCCTAGTGATATCACCAAATGAAGCACGTGAAGCAAGGCTTCATACTCGGCTTCATTGTTGGATACCTCGCAGAGGATTTGGAGGACGTACTTGAGTTGTTCGCCTCTTGGGGATATGAACAACACGCCAGCGCCACCGCCGTCGAGCTTGAGAGAACCATCGAAATACATGGTCCAATGCTCTGGCTTGTCGACTGGAATTGGAACTTGATTTTCCCTCCACTCTGCCATGAAGTCGACTAGAGCTTGGGACTTGATCGCAGTGCGTGGCTTGAAGTCGATCGACAAAGCCCCTAGTTCCACTGCCCACTTTGAAATACGGCCCGTGGCGTCCTGATTGTGTAGGATATCCGCCAACGGGTAATCTGTGATCACGGTGACCTGGTATTCGTCGAAGTAGTGGCGTAATTTCCGTGAAGTAATCAGTATGCCATAAAGAAGCTTCTGGACTGCCGGGTACAGCACCTTAGATTAGTACTTCACTGACGAAGTAAACAGGCCTCTGCACACCAAACGCATGGCCTTCCTCGGAGCGCTCGACAACAATGGCACTGCTGATAACATGGGTAGTTGCCGCAATGTAAAGTAAGAGGGTCTCACCCGGCAATGGTGTTGTGAGGATCGGGGGCGACTGTAGGTGCTGTTTGAGGTCCTGCAGGGCCCGCTTGGCTTCCTCTGTACAGTGAAATTTATCTTGGGGCTTCAAGAGCTTGAAAAAAGGAAGTCCTCTCTCCCCGAGTCGGGAGATGAACCTGTTAAGGGCTGCCATGCACCCTGTAAGTTTTTGCACATCTTTAATTGTGACAGGTGCCTCCATATCAGTGATGGCTGTGATCTTTTCTGGGTTGGCCTTGATGCCCCGGTTACTCATGATGAACCCGAGCAATTTACCCGAAGGAACGCCGAAAACACACTTGGTCGGATTGAGCTTCCATCGGTATTTTCGTAGGCTGGCGAAAGTTTCCTCCAGATCCGCGATCAGGCCCTCGGGACTTCTGGTCTTCATGACCACGTCGTCCATGTAGGCTTCCACATTCCGGTGTAACTGATCAGCGAAGCACATCTGGATTGCACGCTGATAGGTAGCGCCTGCGTTTTTCAACCCGAAGGACATCGTCTTGTAGGCATAAGTCCCAAATGGGGTGATGAACGCGGTCTTGATTTGGTCTTCCTCCTTGAGAGCAATCTGATGGTACCCTGAATAACAATCAAGGAAACATAGCAGTACGCAACCTGCGGTTGAGTCGACTACCTGATCGATGCGAGGGAGCCCAAAGTGATCCTTCGGGCAATGCTTGTTGAGATCGGTATAATCGACACACATTCTCCATTCTTTATTCTTTTTCAATACAAGAACAGGGTTAGCTACCCACTCTGGGTGGATTACTTCTTTAATGAATCCAGCCGCGAGGAGTTTAGCTATTTCCCGTTTGATAGCCTCCCGTTTATCAGGGGTAAAACGACGAAGTCGTTGCTTCTTTGGTACAGCTTGTGGATACACATTAAGACTATGCTCGATCAGCTCCTTGGGCACCCCTGGCATATCCGATGGTTTCCATGCGAATATGTCTCGGTTAGCCCGCAGGAAAATGACGAGCGCGAGTTCCTATTTATCACCCAAGCCCGCGCCGATGATGGCTGTCTTGGATGAGTCACCTTCTTGGAGTTGGATCGACTTGAGAGCCACATCGCCTGTCGACTTGACGCCTGATTGGCTCGCCTTCTTCGTCGGGATGTTCAGCTTGGCTTGAGAAAGTTGCTGTGCGGCCGCGAGTACTTCTCCAGAAGCATCTGGCACGCGGGAAGTCGATGCATACTGGATGGCCTCTTGGTTGCAATCATAGGACTTCTTCAAGTCGCCTCGGAGCGTGAGCACGCCACTGTGTCCTGGCATCTTGAGAAGTAAGTAGACGTAATGCGGCACCGCCATGAACTTAGCGAGCACCAGCCTCCCCAGTATAGCGTGGTAGGAAGATTCGAAGTTGGCAACCTCGAACTTGATGAACTCGGTTCGTTAATTTTCCCTCGTCCCGAAAGTGACTGGGAGAACGACTGTTCCAAGCGGGTGCGCGGCATTGCCAGGGACAATACCGTAAAAAGGAGCCTTGCTCGGAACAAGCTTGTTGGTCAGGTCCAGACCCATCTTCTTCAGTGTACTGGCGAAGATAAGATTAAGTCCGCTCCCGCCATCGATGAGAACCTGAGTGAGCTTGACTTCTGCGACCACGGGATCCAGCACCAGTGGAAACTTCCCAGGCTCGGAAAAGCTGGTCCACTGGTCAGTATGGGAAAACGATATGGGGACCTCCGACCATCGGAGTGGTCGTGGTACCGCTGGCTCGATGGATAGAATTTCCCATAGCAGCAACTTCTGTTCTCGCTTGGAACAAAAATCTTCATCACCACCAAAAATAACATTGATGGTCTTGGAGGCATCCTGGAACTTGGCTGTCTCAGATTTATCTTCTTGATCCTCGTCTTCGGGCTCTTTGCCTGTCGACTTGTTCTTCTTGCCGTTTCCAGGGGAGCCAAAGGTGCGCTTGAGCTGAAAGCAGTCGATCGCTGCGTGTCTGGAGTTGACGCACCATGGGCACTTCTTCTGCAGGAGCTTTTCAAACTGCTCCTGCGTGGTCGACTTCTTGCCCCGCGAAGGACGTTCCACAGCCACGACGAGATCGTCTGGCTTGCGTTTTCGGGAGGAACCTGAAAAGTCCCGCTGGCCTTTGTCAGCCCGGTTGTCGTTGTTGCGCTTCTGGTTGAGGTCGGTGCGTCTTGGAAACCTCTCGCGCATCTTTTCTTCTTGTTCGGACCAGTCGTGCATCATGTCACGTAGTCCTGCAACCGTCTTCGGCCTGTTACGCCCAAAATCACGATATATACCTGGGTCCGTTAGGCCGTTGTAGAAGTAGTCGATGATGTCCTCCTCCGTGATGTTGGCGATGGTGGCCCGCACGTCGAAGAAACGGTGGGTGTAGGACCGGAGGAGTTCGTTACGCTCCTGCTTGCACTGGGCGAGGTCATGCTGGGTTCCTGCACGGGTTATCCCCCCCTGGAAGTTGTCGATGAAAACCTTCTTGAGGCCTCCCAGGAGTCGATGGAGTCGTTGGGGAGGCTTTCTAGCCAGGTCAGCGGTGCAGGCTCCAAAGCCATCGGAAAGTAGACGACTTTGGTAGTGTCAGAGCCACCGGCCACCTCAATGGCAATGGAGTAACAGCGGAGCCATTGTTGGGGGGCCTGCTTACCGTCATACTTGGTGATGCCGATCGGCTTGGAACCCTCTAGGTACTTGTAGCTGTTGAATCTCGTAGTGAACGCAGGAAAACGATCGCTGCAGTCAGCATCGTCCCGCTCAGCTACCTCGCGTTCCCGTCGCCTCGAGTCGAGGACTGACCGGACGTTGCGCCCTTCATTGATCTTCTGGCGAAGGTCCGGTTGTTGACGTGGGCGGTTGGGCTGCCTCAGGTTGTTCGCCGGAGGTGGCTGCCGCCTCCCTCCGGTGACCTGACTCCCACCCGCACCATCGTTGTTATTGCTGCGTTGGGGTCGCAGGCAATCGCCTGTTGGTCGACTTGGGGACTGGCTCCGGCTATCTCCGACGCGCTCGTCCCTGACGAGTGATGCCGGGGCCTGCTGGTCCAGCTGGATCCACGCCCGTTGGGCGTAGCGGAGCGCTTGTTGAACGTTGGGATCGTTACTTCGCTCGAGTAGCGCTGTTACCCAAGCGATGTTGGCCACAGGAGTCCTGAAGCCTCGTTCATCTGCAGCGGCGAATTCAGCGTCGAGTTCGCACTGTGCAGAATGTATGCGCTCGTTGGCCCGCCTTCTACGAACCGCACAAGCTCTGTTCCTGGCTCGCCGCGCGTCGCGCTCGGCGTCGTTCTCATCGATAGTGTCGGCAGTGTCTTCATCTTCTGATATCCCATCAAGTGCGCCAATGGGGATGAGGGCATCGTCATCCCCCTCCTCCGCCATCAGCACCTGGCGGGTTGCGAGTTCTTCAGAGGAGGCTTCGACTAGTTCAGTCGAGCCCTCGGTGATGGTAGCCAACGCCCTGCCCTCGTGAAAAGGCAAAGGTTCAAGGTGGGCTACCAAGCGGTCTTCATGTCCGAGTAGATCGGACAGATCCATCCCCTTCCAATGAACGATTCGTCCTTCGGAGGTGGTGGTGATCATCAGCCCACAAGTGGCCAGGTGATCCTCAGCCCCCCAACATGCGGTGGCATCGGAACCCCCAGCCTGGAGCAGAGAGTCCAAGTCCTCCTCCAACGCGGAGAAAGGAACAGTAGTGACAGACTCTGCCTCGGTTTCCCTGGCAGAATCAAAAAACAGCAACTCGTCGAGATTATCGACAAAGTCATCGAGCCTTGCGGCGAGTGTTTTTAGCTTGATGGTATCGTCGATGATGTGCCGACGGAATCCGCCTGCACCGTTGGCAACGCAGACCCATGAGCCAAAAACAAAAGTTGTGCCCTCAGGGAGCACGGGACTGGGGAACTTGAAAAGAGCCATCGAGTTCTCCAGCGGATCTCTAATGCGCCCCCCTACCTGGCGCGCCAGCTGTCGGGTTTTATCCGGCTGCCCACCGAGGGGTATACCCAAGGTGGTAGGTTTTGGGTTGGGGTGCGCCGAGATCAGGAACTCGAAGGTGCAGACAACACAAGATTTAGACAGGTTCAGGCTGCAATATGCGTAATGCCCTACGTCCTGTATGGTGGTTTGTATTGCCTTGATGTTGATCTGGTGATCTTGGTTTTGAGGGGGTCCCTGCCCGCCCTTATATATCCGGGGGGACAGGGTTACATGAATCCTAGCCTGATACTAGCTTAGGAATCGTACTCAAGTACAACTCGAGTAGTTTCCTTCTGTATCGACTAGTTCTACTCCGCATGCGGGTAGAATACAACATAAATAAGGTACAGGACATGTCCTATCCCCTAGCCCAATACGGACTCCTTGATGTACACAGCCCCGTGGCCCCGGGTCTGACAGTCAAAGACATTTAGCTCATTCCTCAATTTGCAAAACCAATTTTCATCCAATGGCTTGGTGAATATATCCACCAATTGATCATTGGTGCCAATACCATCAATCTTGATATCACCCTTGTTCACATGATCTCAAAGAAAATGATGCTGAATATCAATATGCTTGGCTCTTGAATGTTGAACCGGATTAGTTGCAATTTTCACAGCACTTTCATTATCACATAATAAGAGAATTTCCTCAAATTTCACACCAAAATCAAGAAGTGTTTACTTCATCCATAAAAATTGAGCACAAGAACTTCTGGCTCAAATATTCCGCTTCGACAGTTGAGAGAGCAACTGAATTTTGTTTCTTTGAAGATCAAGAAACAAGTGACCTTCCATGAAATTGACAACCACCAGAAGTGCTTTTTCTATCAATCTTGCAACCGGCATAATCCGAATCCGAATAACCAACCAAATCAACATGAGCACCTTTGGGATACCATAAGCCAATATTTGGAGTAAATTTCAAATATCTCAAGATACACTTAACAATATTCAAATGACATTCTCTAGGGGCAGCTTGAAATCTTGCACACATGCACACACTAAACATGATGTCGAGCTTAGATGAGGTTAGATAAAGCAAACTACCAATCATTGATCTATAGCATTTTAGGTCTACCGGTTTACCTCCCTCATCAAGATCAAGATGTCCATTTGTACCTATAGGAATCTTGATGGGTTTGGCATCTTCCACACCTAATTTCTTCAATAAATCCTTCACATATTTTGATTGGAACACAAATGTGCCTTCCTTGAATTGCTTGATTTGAAGTCCCAGAAAGAAACTCAATTCACCAATCATGGTTATCCCAAATTCCCTAGACATCATCTCACCAAATTCCTCACAAAAACTTTGATTAGTAGAACCAAAGATAATATCATCAACATAAATTTGACAAATAAACAAGTCTTTTCCAATAGATTTAGTGAACAATGTAGTGTCAACCTTCCCAATTTTGAAGCCCTTAGAAATGAGAAAATATCTAAGTCTCACATACCAAGCCCGAGGGCTTGCTTAAGACCATAGAGAGCTTTAAAGAGTTTATAAACATGATTTGGCTTCTTTGGATCCTCAAAACTGGGGGGTTGTTCAACATACACTAGTTTACTAATTCTACCATTTAAGAAAACACATTTTACATCCATTTGATAGAGTTTTATGTTATGTGAGCATGCGTAAGCTAACAAAATTCTTATTGCTTCATGTCTAGCTACGGGAGCAAAGGTTTCACCGAAATCCAAGCCTTCAACTTGAGTGAAGCCTTGCGCCACCAACCTTGCCTTGTTCCTCACAAAAATTCCATCTTCATTTTGCTTGTTTCTAAAGATCCATTTTATACCAATAATTATAATTCTTGGGCCTTGCCACTAATTCCCAAACTTCATTCCAGGTGCAATTGTTCAACTCTTCATGCATGGCATTCACCCAATCCAGATCTCTTAGTGCTTCATCTACACGGTTAGGCTCAAGAGAAGATACAAAAGAATAATGTTCACAAAATAAAGCAACATGAGATCGAGTTTGAACATCCTTACTAATATCACCCATGATTTGATCCACCAGGTGATCTTTTGCAATGGCATGATGAATTCTTGGTTGAACAATGGGCTCTTGAGTTGATGTAGATGGTGAAGTAGAAGAGTCCGGTAGATCTTGAACTTGAGAATTAACATCACGACTTTCTTGCTCCATTAGTTGATTTTGATCATTGGAAGTTGAGGTAGAAGGATTCAACCAAATAGAGGTAGATGGGCCATCTTCTTCCTCATCTTCTTCTCTTGGTCTAATATCACCAATTGACATATTCTTGACTGCATTTCTCAACCCATCCCTCTTCATGTGATCCATTTGTCTTATCAAACTCAACATCACATGCTTCTTCAACGGCACTGGCATCAATAGATTTGTTATGAACCTGATATGCCTTGCTACAAGATGAATACCTAAGAAGAAATCCTTCATCACACTGGCTTTGGAATTTTGATAACAGAGTTCCCTTCTTTAGAATATTGCATTTACAACCAACAACTTGAAAATATGAGATATTTGGCTTTCTTCCAATCAGCAGCTCATATGGAGTTTTGTTGAAGAATCTATGATAATAAAGCCTATTTGAAGCATGACAAGCTGTGTTTATTGACTCAGCCCAAAAACTATCCGAGACGTTATACTCCGAGAGAATTGACCTTGCCATATCAATTAAAGTCCTATTCTTCCTCTCAACAAGACCATTTTGCTCCGATGTATACTTGGATGAAAACTCATGCTTCATTCCCTTCTCATCACATAATTATTCATCTTGTGTTTCTAAACTCACTTCCATTGTCACTTCTTACTTTCTTCACTTTGAGATCAAATTCATTTTCAGCCATTATCAAGAATTTCTTGAAAATATCATATGTGTCGGCTTTATCAGGAAGAAAGAAAACCCAAGTGTATCTTGAGTGGTCATCCACTATCCCAAGATAATAACAATTTTCTCCAATACTTCTATATGTAGTTGGACCAAACAAAATTCATATGCAATAATTTCAATGGTCTTGATGTTGACGTAACACTTTTGGCAGGATGTGAGCTAGCAACTTGTTTTCCGGCTTGACAAGCACTACATAATTTATCTTTCTCAAACTTCACATCTTTTAACCCAACAACTAAATCATGTTTCAAAAGCTGGTTGAGTTGTCGCATACCAACATGAGCAAGCCTTCAATGCTATAACTAACCCATAGATGATTTTGAGAACAAGCAAATAGTCAAGTTGGCATTGCTAGAAGAGAAATCCACAGGATATAAGCTCTCATGTCTAAAGCCTTTGAATATGCAATCATTTCCATTCAATCTAGTAACTTTGACATTATTACTAATAAAGGTGCACATGTAACAATGATCACAAACTTGAGAAACCGATAAAAGATTGAATTTGAGAGAATCAACTGGCAACACATTTTAGAGTGAGTGATCATTTGAGAGAGTAATTTTACCCAATCCTTTCACTTCACCCTTGCTATTGTCACCAAAAGTGATATCATTGTACCCAATAGCTTCATCATCAAGAGAGGAAAATATATTTGAATCACCGGTCATATGTTGAGTACATCCACTATCAAGCACCCAATGTCTTCCTCCGGCCTTGTAATTTACCTACAAAAGAAAATTAGCTCTTTTAGGTACCCAAACTTTATTGAGTCCTTGAATCTTAGTGACCAAGGCTTTAGGGATCCAAATGGCTTTCTTTTTAGCACCATCTATAGGTAACCCAACAAATTTTGCGCAAACACTACCACTAGAATTTTTCATAAGAACATATCTAGGATCAAAGGATATAGCTTTCTTGTTTGTGCAGTTTTTCTTATCATGACCCACATTTATGCAATTCTAACAAAAAAGGAATGCCACTATTCTTCACAAAGGTGGTATTTGTTTGAACAAAGGCTGCCCTCCCTTTCTTGGGAATATACCCAAAACCTTGTCCTTTTATTGTGAATTTTCGATTTGCCCAATAATGATTGAATTGAGCTCTTTTATCATAGCACTTTCTCAAATCATTTGTCAAGAATACAACTTTCTTCTTCAACAATTCACTCTCCAAAAGAAGTGACTTATCACAAGATTCATCGCTCAAGGAAGATAAATCACTAGAGCTACAAGATAGGTTAGTGAAAGTAGAACCACAACATTTTTCACCAATTAAGTCACAACTAACACCCACACTCAATATTGCCTTGTTTTCATCAGCAAGCAAGGTGTTGTGAACTTCCTCAAGCTTCTCATGAGTTTCTTTTAGATTCTCATGAGATGTATTTAGATCCTCATAGGATGCTTGAAGAGAATAGAATTTCAACTTCAAGTCCCTCAACTTTGCCTTTTCTTTACTCATGGAACTCATCGGCATCATTGATCATGTCAACAAGATCATCATAAGTAAGTTCATCAACTTCACCATCTTGTAATATCATTGCACCACCTTTTGCTATAAGACAATATAGTATGGAGAAGACTGAAGGAGCCTCCTTGATGGCAATTCCGGCAACTCCCTTGGATGGCTTGTCATCACCATCATCGGAATCGAAGCTTGTATCAGAATCTCACTCAATATAGTATGCTTGGCCATTTCTTTTCATCATCTCTCTTTTCCTTCTTGTTCTTGTCATCTTACTTGTTTGGACAATTAATGATGATATGACCCAATTCATCACATTCAAAGCATTTCTTGTCACCAAAAGGATTCTTCTTTGATGATTGCCCTTTCTTGCCATAATTCCTCTTCTTCATGAATCTTCTAAATCTTCTCACAAAGAGAGCCATTTCTTCATCTGATTCATCTCCATTGCAATCATCAACATTATATTCTTTTCAACCTTGTGCCTTGAAAGCCACATTCTTTTTCTTCTCATCATTGGCTGCACTATGAACTTCATCTTGTGACTTCCTGAACATGTCATGAGTGAGTACTTCTTCCAAAATTTCAGTGGGGGTAGTAGCCTTCAAGTTTGACCTCATAAGGAAAGTCACAATGGTGTCATATCTTTCCGGAAGAGACCTAAGAAACTTGTGAGAGAAATCCACATACGGCACCTCAAAACCAAGACCCTTGAGCTCATTGACAATGTCATTCAACCGGTTGAACATCTCGGGCACACTTTCATTTCTTCATAGAAAATTCACTAAATTTTCCTTTGAGCACATATATCTTTGCTTCTTTCACGATTGATGTGCACTCATGAATTTCCATATGTTTCTTCCATATTTCATTTGCGGTCTTGAGATTCTTGACCTGGTTGAACTCACTCCACATCAAAAACACGATATAAGACATTCATTGCTGGATCATTAAGAAGTTCATTTTCTTCATCACGAGGTATCAAACTTTTATCATCTAGAATAACAAATCCATCATTCACAGTTATCCATATCTTTCTACTCATAGCCTTGACATGAACTGCCATTCTAGTCTTCCAATAATCATAATTATTCCCATCAAAGAACGGTGGCTTCCCAACATGAATACCATTATCACTAGTCATTATCATTACTCCAGGATGATTAAATCCTTGCTAAAATGGAGTCCTCGGCTCTAATACCACTTGTAGGATCAAGGATACCGACTAGAGGGGGTGAATAGGCAGTTCTAACTAAAATCACAAACACTAAGAAAATTTAATTAGTAACACAAGTGAGGTCCTATTTCTACTAACTCCTACACTAGTGGGGTTTTGCAACCTAGGGTGACAAGTAGCAATTTAATCTCTAGTCAGGTAAAGTGCTCAAAGTAAAATAGAAGAATAAATTGAGCAAAGAAGTAACCGGGCACGAGATAAGAATTTTTTTGTGTTGTCGATGACTTGCCGGTCACCCCTAATCCACGTTGAGGTCGAATCAAAGCTTCAACCGCTCCTCTATCAAGAACCACTCTTGATCTTGAGCTGACTTGAATCAATGAGCCTCTCCAAACCTCGATTCCACTAGAGTTGCTCTTCACCACTCTGGCGAGGTGAGCATAAGAATCTCACACAAATCAAACCGGGGCTCCTCCACAATCTTCTTGAAGGGCTCAACGATTTTACCTTCTCCAAGCCATCTAGGAGGCGGCAACCTCCAAGAGTAACAAGTCGATAACGCTTGCTTGAAGACTCCCTAGTGCCACAAAGCTCAAACACTTGGTGCAATGCACTAGGATGCTTTCACACTCTCAAGAATGCAACTTCAAAGCAAAGTGAGTGAGTGAGAGAGGAGGTCGCAGGCTCAAAAACGTTAAGAAAGCTTTCAAATGTGCCAAGAGCACCCCCCACGGTCGGGCAATAGGGTATATATAGCCAGCCCCTCGAAATCCAACCATTACACTCAAATCCTGTGATGAGAGAGTTTTTGCGGACTGTCCGCCTTCAAACCCAACGGCTAGAAGTGCAATAAATGCGTGTAAGAGTCGACTGTTATAGCTCTGGCGGACCGTCCGCCTCACAGAGCGCGGACTGTTCGCAGTACAAACACCCCGAGCACAAAGAACACTCCATGTTCTGTCTGGTTCCAAAGTTTAGCTGGCGGACCGTTCGCCCCCTAAGGTCGGACCGTTCGTTGTTCAAAAAGAATTCCAACCAGAACACACCTTGATTCTGTCTAGATTTTTTTTGGTTAGCTGGCAGACTGTCCGCCCACTAGGGCCGGACCGTCCACCCTTCTATATTTTCGCACACCAAGGACTGACCAGTTAGTTTGGTCCTACCACGAAGAGCAACACCGAATCAGTTGGTGGTCCTGGATCAACTTTTGTTAGGTGGCGGACCGTCCGCTCCCCCTGGGCGGACCGTCCACCATTGTCTTTTCAGATCTACCTAGAAACACAAGTTTTCTATCCTTGATTTCAAAGAGACATGCGAATTGTCCGCCACTCTAGGCCGGACTGTCCGCAACAACAAGTCAGCATGCTTTGAAATTAAGTTGCCATTCTCAAACTAAGTTAACCTTCATGCATGCAAATGGAAGTGTTTGAGCAAAATGGCATAATAGAACCGTCAAGCAAATGCACATTGACCCATCTTGATAGTACGGCTATCTATCCCTATTAATCTGGTTATTTCTCATCCACTAAGTACCTTATGACCGGCAAAAATAGAAAAGCCCTATCATATACCTTTGCCTTGAGCATATCCGTTCAACATGATCTCCAGGTGTTTTCATGATATCAATTTATGCTCATCTCTCTTGGACCAACCTATACTCATTTCTTCTCAAAGAAATTGTTATTCCATTAATATTGTTATTAATTACCAAAACTCGAATTAAGGGCCTAGATGCTTTCACTGTGCACCACCACCTCTACGACCACTTCGACTCAGCGCCCAGTGTCCTCCTGGGCAATACACTCCACTTCCTGGTTCGCGACAGCATTAGCATCATCAAGTTCGACTTGATCACGCAAGCAATATCTGTGGTTGACCTACCATACACATTAAGATATCAAAACATTGTGCTCATAACCACGGAGGACGGTAGGCTAGGGCTCGCCGCCACGGGTAGTAAGTACCAGCTCTACCTATGGTCAAGTGAGGCTGGTTCCAATAGGGATGCGAGATTTGTTCTCACCAGGGTCATTGATCTTGAGAAGCTGCTCCCTGCCGCTGCACTCGGTGTCTTGTCGCCTCATGTGAGCGGTTTCGCAGATGGTGCCGGCGGAGTCCTTTTCATGTGGACATTTCATGTGTTGTACAGTATAGGTATGAAGTCTGAGAAGATCAAAAGGGTGCCCGGCTGCTACACATTCCATGTTGTTCCTTACTTGAGCTTCCTGACTCCAGGTAGGCAGGTGAAGTTTGTCACATTTGTTCCTTTTTGATTCTCGCTCCTTACATTCAGAACATGCAGTATTATCTCAACTCTTAACATGAAAATATGGACAATGACCATTGCTCAGCACCGTGCTAAACAAAGAGAGATGTTTGTCTGGAATTTAACTGTATCATATGTTGATGATTTTGATTAAAGTTTGTTAAAACTGGAGGAGCTGTGGGTAATTAATTTGTTGGTGTTTAATGGTGTAACTACTGTTGTAGCAAATTTGTTGGTCACTATTTGTTGCTGAGCAATGAATTTTCATTGAGGGAAAATAAATTCCTCCAGACTGATATGTTCTTCCAAAATTTCTGTTCACAGCACCGGGAGCAGCCTCGTCTACAGGTGACGGACCAACCAACCAAGAGCTAGTTCTTCATATTGCCTAAAGGACTCAAAAGCTGCAAGTCTTCCAAATCAAAAAGCAAAGTCAGTGTCAGGGATGGTAGATCTTTGTGTTAAGATAGTTATGTTTTTCTTAGCCGTGATGCATGATGTATTGGTTTACAGTTGTCGAAATGGTGTAAGCACCCTGTCAGGATCAAGGCAGTTATCTACTTACCTGACGAAACTGAACGTCTGAACTTAACTGAAGAAACCGAGGAAAGCCCATGCATATTCAGACTTTGTCGAAGAAGAAGAAGAAGAAGAAGAAGAAGAAGAAGAGTTCTGAAGTGAATACGTTCTCGTAGCCAAGTGACGTGTTCACGAGGAGCGATCTGTTGTACCGTCCGATATTGATCAAGTGCGGGTGTTTACTTACATTTTAGATTTTATACTGTGTAGCAGTTAAAGACTTGAGTCAGCTGTAACTTGGTTGTAAGACTTGATGTGCTCTGAAGAAAAAGGTCACACAGAGTGTCGGAGTATACTGGACTTGCATGGAGTTTGTAACATGAATACTGCATGAACTTGGAAGTTTACATGAAATTGGTACCTGAAGTGTACTGATGGACATAGAGTTATTTGAATTCTGAAACTTGCTTCCTGAATAAAAAGTCTAGAGAAAACAAACCAGGGGAAAGGAGTTGGGAGACGAGACGACGGCGTGGAATTCGGCCTGGCCCAACCATAAATTCGAATCGGAGTCCTCCAGCCAACGTCGCAGGCTCTGGTGCTGCCTCATCTTCGCTGCCGCCTTCCGGCGCAGGTTCCACGAGTTCCACCGCACGGCACCCCTGTTGGCCGCCCTATGCCAGGGCAGATGCGGCGGTGGAGACCTCCAGCCAACGTCGCGCTTCGTCCCCACATCCTCCTTCCGCCCGGCCCAGCCGCCCGCTACGGCTGGTTCGTCGTCGACGCCTGCCGCGGCCGCGTCCTGCTGGAGCGCTGGCCCTGGGGAGCGGCCCCCTGAGGACCGAGCTTGCCGTCTGGGACCCCGTCACCGGCAAGCAGCGAGAGCTGCCCAGCTTGCCGATGCAGTTCAACGTGTACCCGCGCAGCTGGGCCGCGGCCGTGGTCTGCGCCGGAGGCGGCAACTGCGACCACCTCGACTGCCGCTGGGATCTTTCCTGGTTGTCTCCGTGGACATCAAACACGACAAGATGTGCTCGTGCACCTACTCGTCCGAGCTAGCTGCATGGAGCGAGCAAACATTTAGTGAGCTTCGCTGTCGCTATGACCACTATTGCTTCAAGCCGGAGCCCGGTGTCCTCATGGGGAATGCGCTCTACGTCTTGTTCCATTCGAACCATGGAATCGTGAAGTACGATTTGGCCACGCGGGAAGCATCTACAATTGACATGCGACCGGCATTCCATCCGCAACATATTGTGCTCGTGACCATGGATGATGGAAGGCTAGGATTCGCCACCATGGACAACTGCAGACTCAAAGTCAACCTATGGTCGAGGGTGGTTGGTCGAGACAAAGATGCAAGATTTGTTCAATGCGGAGTCATTGATCTTCCGAAGGCGCTCAATGCACTCAAGACCTCACCTCATGTGAGCGGCTTTGCGCATGGTGCCGGGGTTCTTTTCATCTGGACCTATGATGGTTTATACAGTATGGACATAAAGTCTGAAGAGGTCAGGAAGGTGCCGGGTACAAGGTACTGCCATGTCTTCGCAGACGTTGTTCCGTACTCGAGCTTCCACACTCCAGGTACAGCTTTGCTCCTTTATGATAGATTTTCCTTACACTCGCAACATACCGTGTTATTTCAGCTCTTGACATGAAAACATGGACAATGAATATGTGATCCTATCTAATCTTTTGATGAACCATGGTCGAAAGTTGAAGCGGTCGATCAGGTCTTTTTAACAATTTATCTGAATCTAGGCTGAGGTAGGAAGGTACCTATGGAGCAGGAGGGAATCCAATTCAGAAGAAGTAATTGGCTATATATAATAGTAGCTTCTACAATCTAGTAGAGTACGTCTAGAAGATATTGCCTTCATGCACTCATGTTAATTTATGTCTACCTCATGTACATGTTCCTTTCTTGGATCTGCCTATGTCACTTAACAGCACATAGAGATGTGGATGATGGAAACCTTACAAAACAAAGAGAGATGTGTCTCAGTAGTCTAAGCGAAATCTGTTAATGATTTTTCTCAAAGCTTCCTAAGTGGGAGAGCTTTGGGGAATAAGTTGGTGTTTTATGATCAACTGTTACAGCAAATTCTTTCTCTCTGTTATTGCTGATGACGAACGATAATTTTCAGTTAAGGCGAATAAATTCCTCAAGGCTGATATGCTTTTTCAAAATTTCTGTGTTTTTGAAGCACCGGGAGCAACCTCTACAGTACTTGATGGACCAAGACCTAGTTCTTTTCAATTGCATGAAAGACTCGATCAATTGCTTGTAATATTATAATCCAGGCAATATTATGAATTATATATACTCCCTGTGAGATTATTAGGAGACCCAGAACAAACTCTCGCGCCTGGTGCTTAGGAGAATCAGAATATAGGAAATTAAAACACCTCAATTTCGTACGTGCCATGTTATTCCACATATGCATATTGTAAAACTCTATTTAATCTACTTTCATGCGTATAATGAATTGTCCTACACTCCTACATACTCAGCGAAGGAAATCCAGATTCTTGAGATAAAGTATCTGGCTCATGATCACGAGAATTTTGATGAAGAGCAAAACATGCAAGGTGTGCGAGGGGGCGATACTTAGCATCCGACTAGTCAGAGCGAGTGCAGACTACACTCATCTCATGAATACTATGAGAGCGATAAAAATACACCATGGAACATCTCAATAATAACATTATAACAGCAAAAAAGAGACTAACATAACGTGCAACATCTATCTATTATTATTTAGGGAACTGCACAAAAGACCATGGAACGAATCGTACAGGCTCGCAAAAGATTAAAATATATGGTGGAACAATTGAAAAGGGTCCTTTCGCTCAAGCTGTTTGGAACCAGATTTTAACCTGGGAGCAGGTCACATTGCCTCCTCACCTACAGCCACAAAATTTGTATTCCTCCTCCTCACTAACCGAATGGTGGGAGGCTGCTGCTGCCACGCAACCAAAGGAAACGCGACGCACGTTCAACGGCATGGTCCTCCATATTTGGTGGAACATCTGGAAGGAATGAAATCGCCGCATTTTTCAACAACACTTTTTACCGGCTATTGAAGTTGCTTCGCAAACAAAAGAAGACATTTTGCAAAGAAGGCGTGCCATGTTGTTTTAAATCTCTTCCAGGATCCTCTAGTGTCTTGAGTAGCTCTTTCACTTGGGGGTTTCATCACGGCCAAGGTCTTTGGCTTGTGATTTGTGTTCTAAAAACTCTTTTGTCTATCTTAATGAAGGGCAGAGCTCCTGCCAATTTGGTTCAAAAAAAACAATTGAAAAGGCTAAGAAGATTGTTGAACATTTTGGAAAATTGTGAAATAATTGAGTTATGTTAGCAAGACAATAATTTGTATATGGATGAAAATTAATCAAAATATAATGATGGAAGAATAAAAAAAGATAATCGGGATAACCCATTCGAGCACAAATTTCCACTGGGCCGAACTGATAAAGATGGACCAAAATAAAATTTGATAGACTGTAGCATGTAGGGAAGAAGTTGGCCCTAATGGGCCCAATAAAAAACAGAAGGAGGAGAGGAGAAATTGAGAGATCCAATGATTCAATCCCCTCGCTCTGACGACCCCAGACGGACCAAACCGTAGCACCACCGCCCGCCGATACCAACCAACAAAGCAGCATGGCTGTGCCGCCGCTGTTTGACGGGCTCCTCGAGGAGTTCCTCCTCTGCATCGCGTCGGACGACCCCGTCAGCCTCCTTCACGCGGCGCTCGTCTGCAAGCAGTGGGTCCACCTCGTCTTCGGCCGCGGCTTCCTTCGCCGGTTCCAGGACTTCCACCGCACAGCCCCATGCTGGGCGCCATCGTCAACAAAAATGGCTTCGTCCCAATGTCCTCCTTCCGATGCCATGTCCCCGCCGAGCTCCGCCGCGGCTGGATGGTGCTCGACGCCTGCCACGGCCGCGTCCTCTTCCACAATGTACGCTGTGGGTCTGAGCCGTATGATCTAACCCCCACCGTCTGGGCCCCATCACCGGCGAGCAGCTGGAGCTACCCAGGCTGCCGCGGGTGCTAGAACCGTACGTGTGGTTCTCGAATTTCGTGGTGCTATGCACTGCCGCCGGTTGCAACCACCTCGACTACAGCCACAACCCCTTCCTCGTGGTCTTCGTGGTAGTTGGCCGCAGCCGCGGTGAGACGTTCGCCCGCGTCTACTCGTCCGAGGATGGGCAATGGAGCGATCCCACTAAAAGGAATCGATGCTTGTAGCTTAAGAGGGGAGGAAGTGAATTAAGCAATTCTAGAAATCTTAACCTATGGCTCAAACTAGATAGCACAAAACATAACCTAGAACATTCTATCTATATGTGCAACTATGGTTCCTCTAGTGTGAAACCCTCATCCCAAATAAGTTTTGCAACCTATAGCCAATACTAGCAAGATACTACACTAAGAAAGTAAAGGCACACAAGTTGCAAGAGTAATGCGGAAACGTAAAAGAGGAGATGAAAGGAAGCAAACTCTTGATGAAATAATTTATGCCGTGGTATCGGTAGGCACTAAGCCACCTCTAGTCCATGTTGTTGAAGCACTCACTAAGAAAAGTATTGCTTTCCGGTCACCAAGTCTCTTCCGGGGCTCCTCTTGTCATGCCACAAAGGCTTGGCCACTAAGGCTCACGCCAATTCTCCCGGTCACCTTTATGCACATTCACTATAGAGCTTTGCACAAAGGAGGGGTCTCCTTATCCCCCGCACAAAGCTGTCGTCGCCGCTCAACACCAAACCGGAGGGTCGAAGACTTGCCGACAAGCTACGAAGACTCCAAGGGGCCAGCACACTGAGCTTGAGGTTCACTCAAGAACCATCACAAGGTCACAACACCTTGCTCTCACACTCTCTCTAGAGCTAGCCTAGCATTACACCTCACAAAGCTTGTGCTAAACCTAAGGATTTGATCAATGAGCTATTTGGTTGGTTGTGACCGGTTTAACCGGTCACTCTGAATCTGCATGCTAGCCGCTGAACGTCTTTTTGCCACGCATGAGCTTGCTTGCCTCATTGCACCAACGCACCGTCAGTTCAACCGGTCCTGAAGGATTTGTTCCTCAAAGCCTTTTGCACCTTGAAATGCTCTCTGTATCAGTAAACTACCAATGCACCAACGGTTAACTCAAGGGTGTTGCTTAAATCGGTCACAGTCGTTGATTTAACTCTGAATCTATATGCTAGCCGTTGAATGTCTCTCTGCCACGTCTGAGCTTGCTTACGTCATTGCACCGATGCACTGTTGGTTCAACCGGTCCTGAAGGATTTGTTCCTCGAAACCTTCTGCACCTTGAAATGCTCTCTGTATCAGTAAACTACAAATGCACCGATGCTTAACTCAAGGGCGTCGGTTCAACCGGTTCCTCTGGCACTTTTCCAGTTGATCGCCATGCCTTCTCCTCATTGCATCGATGCCTCCCTTCTTATAGCGTCGGTTCAACTGGTGCTACTGACTTGATCACAATGGCATCGGTTTAACCGGTCACCTATTTCCATCTGCACTTTGTCCAAATCATCGCTGCGGTCATTTAGACACCCCAAATATATTCTATTTTTGCATTTTCACTACAATTTGGGCATCTTGACTGCGATTTGGATTGTCTTGTATACGGATTGGACTTCATCCATGGAACCTAGAAATCCTACAAACTTGAGCTAACCAACTTATTAGTCCCATTGACTATGTTATCACACATCACCAAAATCACAATCATGGCCTAATGGGGCCATGTTCCTTGCACCCACATTTGCTCCGCACATCAATGATAGTTTGGGTCACATCGACAGTTTGGATTTGATGCCCGGTGCTATTGTGGGGGATGCACTGTACTTCCTGTTTCACACGACGGACGCAGTCCTGAAATTCGATATGGCAACGCGGGAGATGGCGATGATTCACCCGCCAGACACAACCTATTCACGTCCGATTGCGCTCATCGCCATAGAAGATTGTTGTCTCGGATTCACAGGAACAAAGGAGCGCACACTCCACCTATGGTCGAGGGTGGCTGGATCCAGCGGAGAAGCTTGATGGGCACAACGCAGAGTCATTGACCTTGACACGATACTTCCTGCCGATGCCATCTCATGCTCTCCTATTAGGATTGGCAGTGTTGGTGTCATTTTTCTTTATACAAGCATTGGTGACATCTTCAGTGTTGACTTAAAGCTAGCCAGGCGAGGAAGATGCCTAAGGAACTTGGTCTCCCTGATTATGTTGTTCCTTCATGAGCTTCTGCACTCCAGGTAGAGTTTTCGTGATGCTTAATTTGCCATTTTTAGCACTTACTGTACTGATGTTCCAGATTTCTCAGGAAATTGTAGATGTTCTTGTCAGCAATGTAAAACTATAGATGATGGTAATATGGTTCATAGCACTGAGTTTATTTAAGTGTAATATCTTTAAACTGTGTTAGTGCTACCTGATGTTCTTGTTTCTGGAGTCCTTGAAATTTGCTGGATATGATAGAATTTATCCATCTGTTGAACAAATCATTTTGGATGATGGGTTCTTGACTATTGATCAATTTAGGATGAGACATGAAGTTATGCAGCAGTTAAAATTTAAATTGTCACTCCTGTACCACTTCAGATGTTTGCCTTGTGCCCATGTTTACATTGCACATTCCTTAGCTATTAGATGATAAGACATGTTTCTGTGAAATTTGAAGTCCATCTTCTCTTTACTGATTTTGTGCTATTGTCTGTTAACTGGTGTAGCTATGGGTAAAAAGTTGGTGTTGTTTGGTTAGCCATTGGTGGCAACTTGTTGGTCATTTTGGTTGGTGAGAAACAAAACATATAATGGTCGCAAATCCATTCCGAAAGTTGCTGATATTACTTTCAAAATTTGTGTTCCTGCAGCATTGGGAGCAGCCTCTACAAATGAGAAACCAAGTGGTAGCGCCTCCGCTTCAAGTGCATGAAAAAGTCAAGTTGCTAGTGCAAGGTTCACAGATGGCATATATGTGTTTTGTGGCTTGTAGCACTTTGCATAAACAGTATTTGCAGTTCTGCTTGCCATCATGCTCTCTGGATCAAGTGTTGGCTGCCTTATTGAAAACCTCGCTACATAAAAACTCACGCTTGTGAGAAAACCCTAGGGAGGGAAAAAGAGTACAACCCAGCTCTTAAATTCAAGTTTAATTGTTCATTACAGCAAACGAGTACATCACATGATTACATGAATTCAAGTTAATAGCTTCTTGATAATCCAGTAACCAGAAGCTTGTTGTTGCCAACTTGCCATCAGCCCATCACTTGTTCATTTGTCATTGGCATTGGCAGGCCTAGCAAATACCAAATAGTCAAAGATTAGCATTCAGCAACTTGAACAACAAAACTGATCACATGTACAAGTACTTGCACAGTTTCACTTACTCCTTTCCAGAAGCTTGCCCTTCAACATGTTGCTTGCTGCCAAGCAATGCCTCCAGCTCTTGCATCTCCTTCTCGACTTGATGTTGTGCCCTTGCATCTCCCAACTCCCAGTCCTTCACACAGATCAGCATCTCCACCATATGAGGCAGCAACCATCGCCTCCGCTCCTCGATCACCCTGCCAGCAAGACTAAAGCAAGACTCCAAAGATACAGTGGAAATTGAAACAGACATAATATCATTAGCTAGTATGTACAGAATGGGATAAGTTCTTTTGTCCTCATGCCACCAACTTAGGATGTTGAAATCATAATCAAAGCATATGACAGTGTCACTATCCAAGTAGGAAGATAATTCAGAAACAGCAGGTACAGAAGGAGAAGATGTAGATGCAAGAACAGATGCTGGACTACAACCACTAGCACTTCCAGAGCACCATATGTCTTATCCCATGCTATTTTTTTCTTACCAGTAGATCCTAATGGTTGGGAGGGCCTCTGCAACCTAACTGCACCAAACTTATTTTCGTACTTGTTAAATAGTTTATATAGTTCAGTTCTTACCTCACTAAAGTAACTTCAATAATCAACACCAATAGTCTGAGAAAGAAGCTGAAGAACATTATGAAAGCCTCTCATCTTGGCGTACCCCCTTAACAATGCAAAAGTTACGGAACTCAGCAATGCGTTGGTTAGAAGAGTTCAAAAAAGAAATTGCAGTCCTAAAAGCCTCAGGAGCCTTGATCCTCTTCAAACTAGACTTGACAATGAGATTAATAATGTGACAAGCACAGCGTTGGTGCAAGAGACCACGCAATGCTTTGTCTCTATCTTTATCACCATTGTCAAGTGGTTTAGGGTCTGGACCAAGGTAACCAACAAATTTAGGAATAAGGTTGGTCATGGCACTAGTATTTGAAGAAGCATTATCAAGTGTCACAGAAAAAATCTTATCCTTTAAACCAAACTCAGAAACAACAGCTTCAACACTTTCAGCAATGTTAATACCAGAATGTTTGACATTAATAAGCCTAAGACCAATGACTCTCTTCTCTAACTCCCAATCAGCAGAAATAAAATGGGCAACAACACTAAGTTAGTCTTCCTTAGAGTTGCCAAACCAGATGTCAGAAGTAAGGCAGATAGATGAAACAGAAGCTAAACATTCAACTAGAGAAGCACAATGCTCCAAGAAGTACTTTTCCAAATCTCTAGTAGTGCTTTGCCTAGATACTCTAGAAAAATGAGGATTGTGAGCATGCTGAATGTACTCCTCAAATACTTTTTCATAGCCTAAACCTAGAGGCAAATCAAGTCTAGCAATTAAATGGCACAACTCGCTACGAGCAACATCAAGTTTATACTCCCAGGTACAGACAGAACCATCAGAGTTGAACTGAAGACATGACTGAACTAGAGCAGCATGATTAGCCTTAGCCACACTTTCCGGTGCCGGAGCAAATGCCCAGTACCAGCAGGTGAACAGCCCGAAAGAACATGAGAATAATGTTGGCACTTAGCAGCAACTCTCACCTGCTTGCCATTGGGCAAAGTCTCAAATACCTCATCAAAGTCGTTCCAGGCAGCAGACCTGACTCGCTTCAACAGGCCAGTGTTGCCAGTAGAGGTAGTTAGTGTCGAGGTCGGCGCCGACATACCAGTAGGCATCATAGAGGCGCCCTCACCATCCAGCACCGGCAGTGGCACCGACATCAACATTGATCAGAGCAATATAGCGACTGAACAAAGCCTCATCACCGGCAACCAGATCATCATCATCGTCGCTGGGCAGCCCGAAAGCCCTAAGGTCGTCTTGACAGTGTACTCTTCCATGTCGTCCATCATGACCTTGACTTTGTTGTTGTCAGCTGCCTCAGCTTCATCCCTTAGTGGGTTTTCAACGGTGCGCGGCCCTGAGCCGCATCAGCCCGAGACCTGCAGCAGTGCAGCATAGAAGAGGAGATCAGCACATGAACATGAAGAACATCTAGATCTATGACTACGAGTACGAGAACGGCAAGATCTAGATCTAAGGTTAGGGAATAGGAAGTAGTACCTGTGCAGCCGGAGCCCCGAGCTGGAGAGAGACAAGAGAGTGATGCCAGGATGGTGAGATGGCAAATGCGACGGCCAATGGAGGAGACAAGGCAACTGGGCAAGAGAGGATGAGGCAAGGTCGCAAGGAGCCGAGGTGAGGAGTCGAGGTCGAGGAGGAGAGGAGAGGAGAGGAGAGGAGAGGAGTATAGATGTCCAAATGCAGCGGCGGAAACCTTACTGGAGCTGGAGATCACTCACTGGAGATGGTGGTGGAGACGAGAAGGTGACGGTGGAGGAGTCGAGGAGAGAGGCAAGGAGAGAGCCATCAGGGTGGAAGAAATGAGGGGCTAGGGTTGTGAGACCGTTATGGTGGCAATGCCAAAGCTCCATTATGAGAGTGACTGATAAAGGCACTGATTGACAAAGGTCAATGACTGATGAAGGCCACTGACTAATGAAGGCTGATGCCTGACAAAGGCCTGACTGATGAATGCTGATGCCTGACGAAGGCTGATGCCTAACCAAGGTCTGACTGATGAAGGTTGATGCCTGACAAAGGCCTGACTGACAAAGGCCTGATGCCTGATGAAGGCTGATGCGTGACTGACGAAGGCTGATGCCTGACCAAGGTCTGACTGATGAAAATTGATGCCTGACGAAGGCCTGACTGACGAAGGCTTGATGCCTGATGAAGGCCTAATGCCTGACGAAGGATGATACCTGACGAAGGCCTGACTGATGAAGGCCTGACTGACGAAGGCTGATGACTGACGAAGGCTGATGCCTAATGAAGGCCTGACTGATTAAGGCTGATGCCTAACGAAGGCCTGACTGACGAAGGCCTAATGCCTGACGAAGGCCTGATTGATGAAGGCTGATGCCTGGCAAAGGCCTGACTGACAAAGGCTGATGCTTGCGAAGGCCTAACTGAGGAAGGCTGATGCCTGATGAAGGTTGATGTCTGATGAAGGTCTGACTGACAAAGGCCTGACTGACGAAGGCTGACACCTGACGAAAGCTGATGCCTAACGAAGGCTGATGCCTGACGAAGGCCCGATGCCTGACGAAGGATTGACTGACGAAGGCTAATGCCTAACAAAGGCCTAACTGACAAAGGCTCATGCCTGGCGAAGGCCTGATTGACGAAGGCTTGATGCCTGACAGAGGCTCATGCCTGACGAAGGCCTGATGCCTGATGAAGGCCTGACTAACATAGGCCTGATGCCTAACGAAGGCTGATGCCTGATGAAGGCCTGATGCCTGATGAAGGCCTGACTAACAAAGGCTGATGCCTGATAAAGGCATGACTGACGATGGTTGATGCTTGACAAAGGCCTGACTGACAATGACTGATGCCTGACGAAGGCCTAACTGATGAAGGTTTATGCCTAACGAAGGCCTGACTGACAAAGGCTGATGCCTGATGAAGGCCTGAATAACGAAGGTCTGATGCCTGATTTAAAGCCTAACTGATGAAGCCCAATTACGAGAATACTCCGAAGGCTGATGACGAAGCCCAATTACGAGAATACTCCGAAGGTTGGTGATGATGCCCAATTAAGATAATACTCTGAAGGTTGGTGACGAAGCCCAGTTACGAGAATACTCCAAAGGCTGGTGACGAAGCCCAATGACGAAGAAGAGTGAAAAACAAATTCCGAAGGATAAAAACCAACTCTGAGTCATCGATGAAGGGAGAAAACGTAAGGATAAAAAACAACCCCGAGTCACCTAGGCAGGATGAAAAACTGATTTCGAAGGGAGTCACCGACGAAGGGTGAACAATTAAGCGTGAAAAACAACCCCGAGTCATCGATGAAGGGTGAAAAATTGATTTCGATGGGGGTAAAAAACCGACCCTCAGTCAACGACGAAGGGTGAAGAATTGATTCTGAAAGAGAATCGCCGAGGAAGGTTGAATAACCGATGAATGGTGAAAAAATGGACTCCGAAGGGAATCACCAACGAAGGGTGAAAAATGGATTCCGAAGGTTATCGCTAACGAAGGGTGAAAATTTAATTCCGAAGGGAATCACCATCGAAGGTTGAAAAACTCGTTCAGAAGGGAATCACCTTCGAAGGGTGACAAAATTAATTCCAAAGGGTAAAAATCAGCCCGGAGTGATCGACGAAGGGTCATAAACTGATTTCGAAGGATAAGCCAAAGTTACCACCGAAAGGCGAAATATTGACTCCGAAGGGTAGAAACTAACTCCGCACTTGATTCCGAACAATAAAAATCAACTCCAACTCACCTCCGAAGGGTGAAAAACGAAGGGTAAAATCAACTGAAGTCACCACTGAAGGGTGAAAATCAACTTTGTCACGCCGAAGGGTGAAAATCAACTGAATCACCGACAAAGGGTGAAAATCTAGTGAGTCACCGATGAAGGATGAAAATCAATTGAGTCACCAACGAAGGATGCAAATCAACTGAATCACCGACGAAGGGTGAAAAATAACTACATCAACAATGAGGGATGAAGATAAACTGAATCACCGACGAAGGGTGAAAATCAACTGAATCACCCACGAAGGGTGAAAATCAGCTTTGTCACCGCCAAAGGGTGAAAATCAACTGAATCACCAACGAAGGGTGAAAATCTAGTGAGTCACCGATGAAGGGTAAAAATCAACTAAATCACCGACGAAGAGTGAAAATCAACTGCGTCACCGACGAAGAGTGAAAATCAACTGCGTCACCGACGAGGGTTGAAAATCAACTGAATCACTGACGAAGGGTGAAAATCAAATGAATCACCGATGAAGGGAGAAAATCAACTTTATTAACGCCGAAGGGTGAAAATCAACCGAATCATCGACGAAAGGTGAAAATCTACTAAATCACCGACGAAGGGTGAAAAATTGAGTTTGAAGGGGTAAAAAACCATCTCGAGTCACCGACGAAGGTTGAAAAACTGATTTCAAAGGGGTGAAAACCAACCGTGAGTCAATGATGAAGGGTGAAAAATTGAGTCCGAAGGGGTAAAAAATCATCCCCAAGTCACCAACGAAGAGTGAAAAATTGATTCAGAAGGGGTGAAAACCAACCCTGAGTCAGCGACTAAGTGTGAAAAATTGAGTCCGAAGGGGTAAGAAACCATCTCGAATCACCGATGAAGGGTGAAAAATTGATTCCGAAGGGGTCAAAACCAACCCCGAGTCAACGATGAAGGGTAAAAACAATTTGGAATCATCACCGAAGGGTCAAACTAATGCGCCTCAAAAAATCCCATAGAGGGTGAAAACCTATGATCGGAAGGAAAACGACGAAGATCTCTCTTTTCTCTCTTCAGTTTTTTTCGAGCCAAACACACGGTGGATGCCAAACTGTTGGGGTTCTGGCTCTGCTAAGCAGTCGAGAGAGAGGAAGAGAACTTAGAAGGTACATATAAGAGATGAAGGTGCAATAGAAGTGGGCAAGTGAGGAGTGCATAAGTCAGTCCCACCTCTTGACCCCTTGGGTCATTTATATATAGGAGGAGATGGAGGTGGCAATTTGCCCCTAGCCCCCTGGTGGGTACAATCTTCATAAATAGACCATCGGGCCCTTACATTGAGGCCCATTTACTACTTGGGCTGTGCCATTCCCCCAACATGTTTCTCGTCAATCTGAAATCCGATTTTGGTGAGGAACATGGATATCGACAGGGACATCTATGGCGTTGTTCCTTACGTGAGCTACTACATTCTAGGTATTACTTTGCTTTAGTTTTCAAGTTGTCGATATTTGGAATGAGTAATATTTCAGCTTATAACATGAAAGTATGGATAATGGTGTGTGCGCTCAATAAAGAATAGTGAGTTAGCTTTAGAAACTGGGTCGATGTTCATTGCTTGTATATAGGGAACTGTCTGTCTGTTATACATCATACATGCTGTGGATGGATGATGGGTTCTTGGCAGTTGATCTGATTTAGGCTATGGCTATCCCATGAAAGGTATCCAACAAATGAGAAATGTAAAGAACTCATACATTAATTGCAATTCCATACTTCAGGGAGATTACCATTGCCTTGTACATTATTAGGTATAATTTCTCAGTATCACTAAACGTTTTTTTCCTGGCAAATTTGGGTTGAACTGGTGGAGGTATGGATAATAATTTAGTGCTGTTTGGTTAGTGAAACTTGTTGGTCCTTGCCGTTGCTGCGAAACAGGGGTTGGTTTATTAAGGTCAATTTGATTCTTCGGTTTGCTGATGTTATTTTCATATTTCTATGTTTCTGCAGCACTGAGAATAGCCGATGAAGGTGATGGAGACAAACCAAGTGCGGGTGCATCATAACCTCAAGTCCTGTTGCAAGGTCTTTGAACTTCTAAGAAGTGTTAATGGTGATCATAGATGGCGTGTGCGGGCTTTGTGATTGGATTACTCTTGAGGAACTGTGACTTTGCCTTTGATCATGTTCCGCTGCTTTCCTGCTTTCCGAATCTTCAGTATAAGCCATTAGCTATAATGTAGTAGCTTGACAGCTCTGGTGTGAACCTTAATGGGGCTCATCTGTAAGGTGGTAATCCAAGCGATATCCTACTCTCTGCGTGCTCGAGAACTTTTGGTTTCCATCAGACTGGGAACGAGTACCAGTCTTCAAAGCAGAAACACCAAAGGCTCCTAGTTTTACAGAAAATTACGATACCAGCAGCTAGATGGACCTGCTCAACTGGGATACTTCATTTAATTTCATTCCACATTGTAAAAACTATACCCACGCCACCATAACGTGAACCTTTGCATAACAGGCATTTATTCATGATCTCTTGTTATAATATGAACTTGATTTTCGCATCGACGGCAACTAACTAGCTCTTCATGGTGCTTCTAGTTCTCACAGCAGGAGCCACTGCTGGATATACTAGTCAGATAAGGCAACACTAACTGCAGTGGAATGGCTACTACAACTGTACAAATACCTAGAGATCATATAACTCTGTATCAATGCCTACATGCCACTAATACATTTTATTCAAGACGCTCTTCAGCTTATTCAGGACACGCTTTTTTCTGAAACAAACTTACACCAAAACTTGTTTACTGAAACACTGAGCCATGACTCTACTGTCAGTTCCAAAGATGGCTGAACAAAGGTTTATAGTAATGGTTGGGCAAGCTTGCCCATGTCAAACAAAGCAAGGCACGTCCAATATAAGCATCATTTCCAAGAGACCAACCTAAGCATGAACTGAATAATAACTCCAATAAGCAGTACCGTAAACCTCAAATATAAGTTCATCACTCATGGTCAAGAAGATTTGTGAACCATACATCTCAAACAGAAGATGAACACACGCTTATCGAGCTTTTATGTGTAGGCCTAATAATTGCAAAAGGTTAGTAAAAAATGCAAAAGGCCGCGGATTGGGTTTTGAATCGTATTTCCCAATCCATAACCCACCTTTTCATAACCCACGCTATTTCCATTTCCCTTCCCCACTCACCATCCAAACGCCACCCAAATCCTCACGCGTCCGCCGCCGCGGGGCTCCTCTGGGTCCGGCCAAGCAAGCAGCATGGCGGAGGCGCTGATGGACGAGCTCGTCGAGGAGATCCTCCTCTGTCTGCCGCCGAGCGATCCCGCGAGCCTCGTCCGCGCCGCCACCGTGTGCAGGCAGTGGTGCCGCATCGTGTCCGCTCCAGGCTTCCACCGCGGGTTCGCCGAGCGCCACCGCGCGGCCCCCATGCTCGGCTTCTTCGCCAATCTCAGGGATGCCGACGAGGACGACTTCGTCACCCGCTTCGTCCTCGCCACCCCCTTCTGCCCGCGCCACGCCGACCGCCGCGGCCCCCGCGCGCTGGACGCTCGCCACAGCCGCGTCCTCCTCAGCACCACGCCCTGTGGGCCGAACCTCGACATCTGTGACCACGTCACGGACGAGCTGCGGGAGCTTCCCCGCCCCGCCCTGCCGTACTCACCTTTCAGTTGGAACGCGGCGGTGGTCTGCGCCGCCCACGGCGAGTGCGACCACCTCGACTGCCGCCGCGGGCCCTTCCTCGTCGTCTTACTGGACAACTCCGGCCCTGAGGAGATGCACGTGTACGTCTACTCATCGGAGGTTGGCACCTGGAGCGGGCTGACCTATGGCTCACGTTGCCGTTGGCCAAGCTTCAGGGATACCCGCATCTTTCCCTACCCATACCCATAAGTTAATTATCCAATCATTACCCTCTCTATACCCTTTCCGCTTAAATTTGCCCATACCCAATTGGGTAACGGGTGAATATGATGGATATGGGCAATGGTATATAAATACACAGGATATGGGTAAACAAACAAGAGCATGGTCAGCTACGTATCGATCAATGTAGCTAACAAGATCCTGGATGAAGAAGAAGAATCGTTTGCCGTGCTGACAGAAATCGAATCGTGAGAATTAGAATCGAATGAAAATTAAGCGTTTGAAGAAAAGAAAAGCAGTGGGGATTGGAAAAACGAAAGCAGTGGAGCAAGCATTGCGATGAGCACTTGTTACAGCCCGGAGCAATAATGGATGCAGTTGCAACTTGACGAAGCTCGCTAAGATTAGTGAGCCGCCCCGGGACCTGTGAAGTGAAGACGATGGAGGGAGGAATCGCATCTGGCCATGGACTGATGGAGCGGCGTGCGGCGGTGGCAGGCAGCTGATGCACTGCACCTGCATCTGCACGAGCTGCGGAGTTCGGTGACCGAAGCTGGACGGGCGGCGTCGCTTGTGGGTGCCGCAACTGGGAAACGGCGGCGGCCCCGCCGTCGAACAGGTCGAGGCCTGGCGCACGAACTGGAATGGTGAAATTGAACCTGAGAAAAAGAATTGGACCAGAATTTGATGGAGGAAGGAAACGGAAGCAAACAAAGCAAGGGGAAGAAGATGAGAAGTCCATACCGGTGGCGATTGGGATCGGACGCCGGCGTTGGCTTCACAGGTCTCCTAAGCAGCAGCCTCACGGCCTCGCCCTCGGCAGCAGCGGGAGAAGCCTCGTGACTGGCGAGGTCGCCCACGGCGGCGGCGATTGCGGCCGGGTATGGGATTCTTCGCAGCCTGGAGTTTGTCCACGGGAAGAAACAGGTAACTACAGTAATACCATACCCATACCCTCCTCACTAATGGATATATACATCCCCTGCCCATTTGAGATGGGTACGTCCATACTCTACCCGTTTTTCACGAGTGTGGATATCGGTAACGGGTACAGTTACTGTTGGAATATTTGGACCTAGCCTATGTAAATTCAAATAATTCCTATAAAATCTCAAAGGCCCATTAGTGCATAGGTGCATGGCAACAAGTTAATCCCATCTTGCTAGTGGAGGTGGAGTTAACCTATCTTAAATAGTTGGATGCTCTCCATGCTCTTGCAAGTGTGGGTGAGAGAAAGAAGGAAGAACACACGCGCGCGCTCGCTCGCCTCGCCTCGCCGGGCTCGGGCTTCGGGCGTGCACGCGACGTGTGCGTGAATGGTCCGCCAAAATCCGGGTCCAACCCTTGCAGGCATGCGGCTTCTTTAAGAGAACTGTTACGGCTGTAAAGAACCGATTGTTCCTCGGCTGCTTCCTTTTGCCACTTTGAATCTGTTACGGATTTCACGCGCGGATTTTTAGGACTCTTAACCGACTAGATTTTTAGGACGCCAAAACCCTAGCGGTTCTCCCTATAAATACGCGCAGGTGCCGGCACAGAATAGAGAAGGAACAGAAGAAAACCTAAGACGCACAACATGCCTCAACCTGCCTACTGCGCCGCCGCGTACGCTACTTCATCCCGTTCGTCGGCGTGCACCGGCGATCGGGAGAGCAGATCTCCGGAACCTCGTCCTCAGTGATCCTACACTGGGAGGGGACGAATAAGGTTTTTGGGAAACGCTCTGCGCGACTACTCGAACGATTCCACATCGCCGTCCTCTACGTCCTCATCACCACGGCTCGTCTACCTCCTCGTCAGTGGGGCGCGACTCGGCGTCGTCAAGCATGCGGAGGTGCTGTTCATAGCCGTCGTCATCTTTGCCTGGTTATTCCAGTCACACAAGACACGTACGGTTTTCTGTCCCTAACTATGCTTTTCATACCTAGTATGATCTGGTTAGGGTTGGTATTGCTGCTGCAATATTTTATCTTAAATTACGTTATGAGCATGTTTAGATCTATTCATTTTCTGTACGCAATATTAGTCATGGTCATGATTTATCTTCGGATTAATTTAAAACTGAAACTCCTAATTTTTACAACAATCCAAAAACCTTATTATAGGAATTTCAGTTTCATGGCTGGATTTGTTGATGCTCTGAGGCCTGAGAAATTCTCTGGCGAGCACTTTAAGAGATGGCAAACGAGAGTGATTCTGTGGCTCTCTGCCATGAACGTGCTGTGGGTGTCCAAGGGCAAACCTGAGGGGCCCTCTTACCCCTGAGCAGGAGAAGGCCTTTACCGAGGCCAACACACTTTTTGTGGGCGCTGTGATCGGCATACTTGTAGATCGTCTACACGATGTGTACCTTCATCACACAGACACTAAAAAGTTGTGGGACGCCCTGGAAGCCGATTATGGAGGCACAGATGCTGGCGCTGAGCTGTACATCATGGAGCAGTACCATGACTACAAGATGACCGATGGGAAATCTGTAGTCGTGCAGGCTCATGAGATACAGTGCATGGCCAAGGAACTTGAGCACCTCAAGATCAACCTACTCGACAAGTTTGTGGCTGGTGGCATCATTGCCAAGTTGCCTCCTTCATGGAGGGATTTCGCCACTACTCTCAAACATAAGAGGATGGAGATATCAGTGTCTGATCTGATAGCATTTCTTGATGTTGAGGAAAAAGATCGGGCTAAGGATGGGCGATCTAAGGCTGCTGAGGGCCAGACTAGCGCCAACATGGTGCAAAAGTCTCATGGCAAAGGCAAGGGAAAGAAGATCAAGCCACAGCCTACCACTACTTTCAAGAAGAAGAAATTCAAGGAAGGTCAAGGCTGTTTTATGTGTGGATCTACTGATCATTGGGCAAAGAAGTGTACACACCGCAAAGAAAGGAAGCCCTCACCTGAGCAGAAGACTGTGAACACGGTTACCATGGCTGGAGTGGAAACCAGTGGGTATAATTCTTTACCCTCGGTTTTTTCAATATTTCAATCTACTAGTTGGTGGCTTGATACTGGTGCAAATGTTCATGTGTGTTCTGATGCTACCTTGTTTTCTTCTTACCAGACCGCTCGGGATTCTACCGTGATGATGGGCAATGGGTCGCATGCTACTGTTTATAGTTGTGGCACGGTCGATCTGAAACTTACTTCGGGAAAGATCATGCAGCTGAAGAACGTGCAGCATGTCTCTACTATCAGCAAGAATCTAGTTAGTGGATCCCTTTTGTGTAGGGATGGTTTTAAAGTAGTGATTGAGTCCAATAAATTTGTCGTGTCTAAGTGTGGACAGTTTATCGATAAAGGCTATGAGTACGGAGGCTTGTTCCATTTTTCAGTCTCAGATTATTGCAATAAGTCTGTGAACTTAATTTCAGATGATATAAATGAGAGCGATGCATCTGTTTGGCACTCGCGTTTATATCATCTGAATTTTGGCTCTATGTTTAGACTTTCCACCATGAGTTTAATTCCGAATTTTTCCATAGTCAAAGGTTCTAAGTGCCATAGTTGTGTGCAATCTAAGCAACCTCGAAAACCTCACAAGATGGCAGAGGAGAGACATTTGGCACCTCTAGAACTCGTCCATTCAGATATATGTGAGATGAATGGCGTGTTAACAGAAGGTGGAAAAAGATATTTCATGACCTTGATTGACGATGCAACTAGACTTTGCTATGTGTACTTGTTGAAAACGAAAGATGAGGCTCTCAACTGCTTTAAAATCTATAAAGCTGAGGTAGAAATCCAACTTGAGAAAAAGATCAAAAGACTTAGGTCCGATCGAGGAGGTGAATATTTCTCTAAAAACTTTGACTTATTCTGTGCGGAACACGGCATTATTCATGAGAGGACGCCTCCCTATTCACCCGAATCAAACGGGGTTGCCGAAAGGAAGAATCGCACGTTGTCTAACTTGGTTTACGCCATGTTAGACACCTCTGGATTATCTAAGGCATGGTGGGGGGAGGCAGTATTGACTGCATGTCATATCCTGAATAGAGTTCCCATGAAAAATAAGGAAAAGACTCCTTACGAGGAGTGGATTGGGAGAAGACCTTCACTCTCTTACTTGCGCACTTGGGGTTGTTTGGCCAAGGTGAATGTGCCAATCAACAAGAAGCGCAAGTTGGGACCTAAAACTATGGATTGTGTCTTTTTGGGTTATGCATATCATAGCATTGCGTATAGATTTCTAGTAGTTAAATCTGAGGTGCCTGATATGCATGAAAATTCACTGTTTGAGTCTCGTGATGCTACTTTCTTTGAGAATATTTTTCCTATGAAAGACTCGCATGTTGTATCTTCATTACTTCTAAATGAAACAATGAAAACAACTCATGAATCTGTTGAATTTTCTGAGCATGATGAACACACACTTGAATCACATCATGAGGAGATTCACAGTGATGCTCCTAGGAGGAGCAAAAGGCAAAAGACTGCAAAGTCTTTTGGTGATGATTTCACTGTTTATCTCATAAATGATTCTCCCAAAACAATCACTGAGGCATTCTCATCTCCTGATGCGGATGATTGGAAAGAAGCTGTCCGTAGCGAGATGGACTCCATTCTCTCCAATAGAACTTGGGAGCTGGTCGAAAGACCGTATGGTTACAAACCTGTGGGTTGCAAGTGGGTGTTCAAGAAGAAGCTTAAGCCTGATGGTACTATTGACAAGTACAAGGCTCGTCTTGTGGCTAAGGGTTACACCCAGAAAGAAGGCGAAGATTTCTTTGATACTTACTCACCTGTTGCAAGATTGACCACTATTCGTGTTCTACTCTCCCTGACTGCCTCGCATGGTCCACTCATCCATCAGATGGATGTTAAGACAGCTTTCCTCAATGGAGAGCTGGAAGAGGAAATCTACATGACACAGCCTGATGGGTTTGTAGTAGAGGGTCATGAGGACAAGGTGTGCTAGTTGTATAAATCTTTGTATGGCCTGAAGCAAGCACCTAAGCAATGGCATGAGAAATTCAACTCGACACTCATATCAGCAGGCTTTAGTGTCAATGAGACTAATCGATGTGTGTATTACCGCTATGGTGGGGGCCAAGGAGTTATATTGTGTTTGTATGTCGATGACATACTGATCTTTGGCACTAGTCTTGATGTAATCAACGAGTCAAGATATTCTTGTGTCAAAACTTTGACATGAAAGATTTTGGTGAGGCTGATGTTATTCTCAACATCATGCTGATCAAGAGAGAGAATGGGATTACCCTTTCGCAATCCCATTATGTGGAGAAAATATTGAATCGGTTTGGCTATAAGGATAGCAAATCTAGTCCAACTCCCTATGATCCGAGCTTGATCCTTCGAAAGAACAAAAGAATTGGCAGAGACCAATTGAGATATTCACAGATGATTGGTTCACTCATGTATCTTGCGAGTGCAACAGGCCTGATATCTCTTTTGCTGTTAGCAAATTGAGCCGATTTACTAGTAATCCGGGAGATGATCACTGGCGTGCGCTTGAGCGCGTAATGCACTACTTGGTGGGTACTATGGAATACGGGATTCACTATTCCAGTTTTCCTGCAGTACTGGAAGGATACAGTGATGCTAATTGGATATCGGATCTAGATGAGCTGTATGCCACTAGTGGATACGTTTTCACTCTTGGCGGTGCTGTTGTTTCATGGAGATCATGCAAACAGACGATCCTGACAAGGTCTACTACGGAGGCAGAACTCACAGCACTAGATACAGCTACAGTGGAAGCCGATTGGCTTCGTGAGCTCTTGATGGACTTACCTATTGTCGAGAAATCATTGCCGGCAATAATGATGAACTGTGATAATCAAACGGTAATAGTCAAGGTAGATAGTTCAAAGGACAATATGAAGTCTTCAAGACATATAAAGAGACGGTTAAAATCAGTCAGAAAAATGAGAAACTCCGGAGTTATCACTGTGGGTTATGTCCACACTGAGAAAAATCTGGCTGATCCGTTCACCAAGGGGCTGTCACGTTATGTGATAGACAATGCATTCAAGGAGATGGGTTTGGGACCTGTATAAGCTATTCCCTAGTGGTAACCCAACCTATGTGATCGAAGATCCCGTGAATTAGGATCTAGGAAGAATAAGCTAGAGGTTAGCATGAGAGTAACCTTTTATACTCACTCGAGAAGGATGCAATACTCTCGATTACTACATGGTAGGTTGGTATTTGCCTCAATGTATTCTGTTGGTTTTAATTAGCAAAGATGTTATCCTGCAGAACGTTCTTGAAAGAATACACCTATGTGAGCTCGACTGTTGGACGGTCGCAGTCTGTGAGATTCGGGTGATCTCTATTAAGCTCATGAAGAGACCAGGGAGTACGACCTATATGCTCCAACCGCGAAGTAGCCTACTGGAGGTCAAGTATCAGTTTGACTGTAAGTGAAACTCATTTGCACAAAACTTGCAATTCAAGGCTTAGTCCATTGTTCAAGTTGTGAATGAGTGTAACTTGCTGTTCTAGATGGAAGTTCAACTTAACAGTCTCCATTGAAATACTGGTATATCAAACAACAGTGGGTTGAAGCAAAATCATAATAAGACTTTGAGATCTGGTGGGGGATTGTTGGAATATTTGGGCCTAGCCCAGGTAAATCCAAATAATTCCTATAAAATCTCAAAGGCCCATTAGTGCATAGGTGCATGGCAACAAGTTAGTCCCACCTTGCTAGTGGAGGTGGAGGGAACCTAACTTAAATAGTTGGATGCTCTCCATGCTCTTGCAAGTGTGGGTGAGAGGAAGAAGGAAGAACACATGTGCGCGCTCGCTCGCCTCGACTCGCCGGGCCGGGCCGGGCTCGGGCTTCGGGCGCTCGCACATGACGTGCGCGTGAATGGTCCACCAAAATCCGGGTCCAACCCTTGCGGGCATGCGGCTTCTTTTTGCCGATCCGGTAAAGAGCCGATTGGCTCTCCGGTCTCGGGTGAAAGAGCCGATTGTTCTTCGGTCTCTGGCGAACTGTTACGGCTGTAAAGAGCTGATCGTTCCCTAAACGTTCGGCTCTTCAGTCTCGGGCGAAAGAGCCGATTGTTTCCTATGAATCGGCTCTCCGGTCTCGGGCGAAGGCTGTAGAAAGCCGATTGTTCCCCGGCTGCTTCCTTTTGCCACTTTGAATCCGTTACGGATTTCACGCGCTGATTTTTGGGACGCCAAAACCCTAGCGGTTCTCCCTATAAATACGCGCGGGTGCCGGCACAGAATAGAGAAGGAACGGAAGAAAACCTAAGACGCACAACACGCCTCAACCTGCCTGCTGCGCCGCCGCGTACGCTACTTCATCCCGTTCGTCGGCGTGCACCGGTGATCGGGAGAGCAGATCTCCGGAACCTCGTCCTCAGCGATTCTGCACTGGGAGGGGGCGAATAAGGTTTTTGGAAAGCGCTCTGCGCGATTGCTCGAACGATTCCACATCGCCGTCCTCTACGTCCTCATCACCACGGCTCGTTTACCTCCTCGTCGGTGGGGCCCGACTCGGCGTCGTCAAGCACGCGGAGGCGCTGTTCATAGCCGTCGTTATCTTTGCCTGGTTATTCCAGTCACACAAGACACGTACGGTTTTCTATCCCTAACTATGCTTTTCATACCTAGTATGATCTGGTTAGGGTTGGTATTGCTGCTGCAATATTTTATCTTAAATTACGTTATGAGCATGTTTAGATCTATTTGTTTTCTGTACGCAATATTCGTCATGGTCATGATTTATCTTCGGATTAATTTAAAACTGAAACTCCTAATTTTTATAACAGTTACCCAGCGGCAATATGACCTATGGCCCTCCCTCCTAAAGACATGGGGTCGAAATGGTTCCGACTGCCCTTGTGGGGAATGCGCTCTATTTCCTGATTGATGCGACCAACAACATATTCTCGAGTACGATTTGGCCAGCGTGTTTGTGCTTCACCTGCCTCCTGATTTCGTTTCGGACTTTGCGGTGCTCACGAGTGTTTATACTCCAGCATGTGGGAAGGGACGTTTATTGATATCTTGGTCTTTTGTGGAACATGGAATGTCACATTTTTTTTGCTCAAGCCATCTACTTATGTTGCCAATTTAGTTACACAGAGTATAAACGTTGAATTATTTGGTGTGCTGCCGATTGAGTTAATCTCTTTATTTCTCTCATGGGCCTCCAGATAAACCATCTCCACTCCCACATTAACTCTTTCTTCGAGATGCGAATGTTGAGAGATATGTTCCCATGCATAGGGCAATCTCGACTCTGGATCTTGAAGCATAAGAAGCAGGATCAGGGTATGACATCATATCACATTTTGTCCAAGTCTTCTCATTCTGTCAACTTCAATTCCTTTCCTAATTTTAGAAGCAGGTCATTTCATTTATTCATCTGTTTCATGCTAGCCTTTCTATCCATGCATTGTGACTTTATCTACTCTGGAAATTTCACAAACTTCACTGGACGTCTACCAGAAACCAAAAATTCTTTCTGTTTTCATCTTCCTTGACCACAAACGACTTTTGAGTATGATTAATTTTTCGAACAACAATCTACGAGAATCTTGGGGCTTCAACATTATCAATCATCAGAGGAAGGACTATTAGACTCGTGGATCAAATTGCAGCAGAGAAAGGTAGAAAAAAAAAGGATCAGGACGACCGACTGAGGGCCCATAGGCCAATCAGCCTACGAGACTTTTGTCCATGATTGCCCTGATTTTTCTCCCAGCTAATCCTGCTGACGGTTTGTGATCTTCTGTGAGGAAAATAATTAAAATTTCACATTACACCAGCAGTGATTTGGATTCGGTTCTATTGCTCGAGGACTAGCATGGTTCAATCGCAATGGGGGAGTCAGCGCATCATTATATATATCCTGACTACTATTGGGTATGTTTGATCATATGAGACGAGATCTGAACAGCAAGGAAAACAAAAAGGAAAAGAAAAAGAAAAAGAAAAGGAAAGAAAAAAGAGTAAGAAAAATGCTCCTCAGTTATTGAAAACTCTATGAGTTGGAGGAACCTTTAACTTTGCTAGAAATGAGATTTCTTAGCAGATTAACACAGTAAATTTAACTGACACATCACTGTTTTCACGATTTTGCCCTAAACCACTAGAATTGCAACAAGACGGCATGCTAAATTGACACATTCTACTCTTTCTCTTTCGGTTTTCCCTGCCTTTTCCTCTCATTCTCTGTTGCTCATAGACCATATCAACGCACATGTAAATAGCCCTCCACAGCAGCCACGCTCACAAGCTCCACAGCGCAAGGAAGGGACTGGCCACTAGCCACTACGGTGCAGCTCCAGCATGAAGGAGGCTGTCGGCAGCGAGGTTGAGTCAGCATTGAACCACACTTTCTCTCTTGACTGTTTTCCTTTTTCCTCAAATCAATGTGTGGATATGATTTAGATAGGAAAGAGTTCAAGTTACTCCATTCAAGCATGTCTAAAGTCTGGATAATCCATTGAACTATATTTTTTTTGGTTCAATCTACTCACACAACTATGTCAAACCCTTAACAAGATTTGTCTTTTTCATTTCTACCCGAATAAGTGGACCTTTGGTTGAAAAAAAATTTAGGGTCATAGTGGACATCATAATTTTTTATTTTTTTGTGATTTATTACTATATGTCCTAAGTTATAAAAAATGATGGAACAACCCATACATATTTTTCCAACATATGTTATGATGGATGCTATTATCATGCAAAATTTTAACTTAAATTGTACTTGAGCGTGGAGAAACAAAAAAGATAAATCTTACCGAGTAGTAAATTTAACTAATTGACATACATGTGGAACAAATTGAACCTAAAAATAGTTCAATGGGCAATTTGGACATTTTCCATTTCTTAATGTCAAAATTGAGTAACCAACAATGGATCAATTCATACTATTCTTTTAATGGTAGACTACGTGCCTGTCGATAGCGAAGCAACTGTTCTGACATCGTCAATCTCGAGATTTGCCGACTCAATCTCTTAGAGATGCTCATAAAGGAAGAGTTGCGTGCGTGTATTCATAAGAATGCGTGCGCATGTGTGTGATTTTTTTATTTTAGAAAAGGGAGAGTTTCCAGCCTCTCCAACCGCAATCTCAGCTCCAAAGTTGATCACAAATAATAAGTAAAAGTGTACACCAACTAAAGGAAGTAACTAAAAGCAAATTCTCTTATTGCTTCTCCATCCATTGTTGGCGAAGATATCCAAAGCGATGACCTCTAGCATTTTGCTTGCCAAATGGACAGTCTTCTTTGATTTCTCAAGCTACAGTAGGGACCAAAATCGCAGCCAATATGCTCCCCTGAAAATAGCTGCATAAAAGAGGTAACCTGTTTTTTCCTCAAAAATCAAGTCATTACATGTACACCAAATCGCTCATATAACAGCAGTAACCCCTACAGAAATCAATAATCTATCTTTCTGGTTTATACCAGTTAACCACTGTCCAAGCATATGAGATATTGATTTAGATGGGGTTAACCCAGTAGCATGTGTGTGGTTAATTTTCAAAAAAAAATAATGGATTGTTCCAATGAGGCCTACGCAACAATGGTTAGTTGTCACGGATTATCCAACAGAGCTATTGTCAAAAAAGTTCAAAAACTTGGCTCCTTAGTTACCTTGTTCACTGTTTTATTCTTACAACAAAATTTGGGATATTACAACATCCATTGCTACCCTCGCAGTAGTAAGTCTAGTCGAGTATTATGATCAACCTTTTCTACATGACAACCAAGCAAAAACCAAAATAAATTTGACAGAAACATAAGACTAACGTAGAGAGGGGCTGAGACAGGCAACAAGGGAGGCATCTGCTTCCGAAGTCCAAATGCCTCCTGCATATTCGATAAATAAAAAAAAATGAACTATGATCCGAATCAAGCAAGCTGACATGGGCGTTGCTTGAAATCCATCTTGAATTGATTCAACTAAAGGAGTCCCTTACAGTTTCATTGACATGGGTTTCAATCAGGAGAGAGATGGCAATGATGTTAGCAAAAATGTACACCCCGTCCATGTCGCAATTCAAGCTGCTAATGGTTTGGGCTGGGTCCAGTTTCAATGGTTTGGTTTTGCTACATGGTCTCATTTGGTTTGGTGGCAAATGGGGTAAGATGTCTACCAGCCTGGTTTGGTCTGGTACAGCTCGTATAAGGACGGGGTTCGGTTCAGGTTGGGGTTTTAAATGATTGTTTACAGAATCAGCACACTCGAATTTTCCAGCTATTGGATGAAGATCCTACGGTTGGCCTTCATCTTCAACCTCCAGTCAAGAGCATCAAACAGGCTTCTTCCCAACCGAGCTCATCGGAGGCGGGCAAAAGCCAACAGGCAAGCGGTGTAGGACGTGGCTTGGTCCTCCTCATGGGAGGAATCGCTCGTGGTGCTCATCGGCGGCATGGACGCCGGCGGAGGCGGGGGCTGCGGTGCTTGCCGCTTCACGAGCGAGCGGAGCCCTGGACTCAGCAGCCGGTGACGGCGCCCACCTCAACCATGGTGGTCCTAAGCGGGTCGTAAGTGCATACAGTTTGGTCTTGGAAGCAAGCAGGTTAGTGTGGTGCGGTTCGATCGATGAGCATACTAATAATTGGTTTGGTGCGGTTTTGGTTCGGGTCTTAGACCATTAGCAGCTTGATTCCCAATATATGTGTAGCTGCTACATACATGACCGTGATACAGGCATACAATACAGCCAGCTGTTAGGAAATCTGTACAGATGGCGATATGGAACTCAAGGACGAGCGACGGTCCATGTTAGCCAGGCACTCCTGGGGGTGGGGCGTTGAGATTTCAGGGATGCGGATGTCAGGGCCCTTGACGTGAGATCGTACGACACAGAGGGCAGCAGGGTAGCTGCAATGTAGTTGTTATTCGAGTCCAACACGACGGCCGCCAAGTAATCAGAACGACCAGCATACATACTTATCCTACGCGGAGTCCAGAATTTACCGAGGTTCGTTCTACTCGCTGCTCTCTCTGCGATCTCCGCGCTGGTCCCGGCGGCGGCGACTAGCTGACTCTGAAGGACCATTTTGCTTCGCCGGGCCGGCCTCCATCCGGAGTCGCCGCGGTTGATCACGACGCCGGCGACGCGAGGATGTCTTCTTCGTACGTCTACGGCTTCAAGTGCATCGTCATCGGCGACACAGGTCCGTGCCCGTCGTCGCTCTGAATCTCTGATTGGGATTGCCTCTGGTTATCCCTCGTACGTGCTCAATGGTCGGTTGCTGTGCTGTGCGGTGCACGCGTGGGTAAGTCGTGCCTGCTGCTGTAGTTCACGGACAAGAGGTTCCGGCCGGGCCACGACCTCACCATCGGCGTCGAGTACGGGGCGCGCATCGTCCCCGTCGACGGCATGCCCACCAAGATCCAGATCTGGGACACGGTTGGTGCTAGCTACAACAGGCAATGCCGCAGTTAATTACGCTTGCAATTACCTGCACATCTCATACTATCATCTCATCATCACCATACAGGCCGGCCAAGAAGCGTTCCGATCTATAACAAGATCATACTACAGAGGAGCCGCCGCCGCCGTCTTGGTTTATGACATCACCAGGTATTAGCACGATTTCTCCCCTTGTGTGGTGGTATTATTCAAACTCTATGCACGCATACATTGGTTGGTCCTTATGGGCGCTTGTGCAACCTGATCATTAGGAGGGAGACTTTTAATCATGTCGCCTGCTGGCTAGAAGATGCCAAGCAGCTTGCTAGTCCCCACCTAACAATGGTGCTCGTCAGAAACAAATGTGACCTGAGCAATAGGCGCTCCGTCAGCTATGAGGAGGGTGAACGGTTTGCCATGGAGCATGGCATGATCTTCATGGAGGCGTCGGCAAAAACTGCGCAGAATGTTGAGGAGGTGATTGTTTATGCACCTATGTGATAGTGACTTGGACTGCAATTGCACTTGATTTTCTTATGGGGGAAAACTAGCATCTTAAGACGGAGTCATCGGTTCTTCTGGCACCGTAAGTTTTTCATTCCTGTAAATCGGCACCGCCTCTTTTTCTAACATCAGTTTCTTCAAGTTTGTGCTGACCAAATTAAAAGGTTTTCGCAAAAACATTTTGTCGTCTTAAAAAAACATCCAGATTTTGAGATCATAGGAATCATGCCTATCCACCTTATTGAGGTTTATCCTGCTTATAGGCATGTCAAATTTCTACCGTGCACCGTGCTGTCCGATTAGTATATTATCTTCTAGTGCAGCACTGACCTTGGATCCATATAGTAAATTTATTTTTTTTCTGGTAGGAAAAAAAGGCAATAGTTTGGGAGTTTTGCAAATACAATCCTTCTGCCATTTGTTTACTGTACAAGTACAAATACAAATGGTCGTAGTAAGAGAATAAATCGTTTACCGTACAGTGACCAATTTCTCAAAATTGTCGCTTATGTCATTGTTTACCAAGGTCAGTTTTATTACATTATTTCACAGTATATTATTTCCCTCTATTTTCTGCAGTCAAGTATCAAGATTATCCCGGAAAGAGATGAATCCAGTGGTGGTGCACTGCACCACGTTTGGCTTATGGTAACTTGCGATCAGTTGGTAAAAGCGCTTGCAGCAACTTGCGATTAGTTGCTATAGACTTTTAGCAACCGACGCGATCCGTCGCTGTAAGGGGGTTGCTAAAAGTCTTTAGCAACCGACCACCTCTTTAGCAACCGACCCTCCATAGTTGTTCTATATCTTTATCAACCGATTGTACAACCCATTTAGCAACCAACAGTAAGTATGACCCCTGATATAATCTGAATAAATAGCACACTAATAACAATTGTTAATTCAGAGCTATTTGTCATGGAAGATTCAAAATGCCAACTGAGTAAACAAGCAAGAAATCATCACAAATGACTTGTATCAAGTTAGTGACTTCATTAAGCAATCCTTCACATGCTCATAAGTTACCATCATCTTTCCAAATCATCCAACTAATTAACTAGCTATCTAGTTTTGTCACACTTGGTTTACAGCACAATGTTTGCATGTTTACAAAATCATTCACAAAATACTTCCATGTCATCTACTTGAAACGGTCCTGCACAAAGTAACTTCTGTCATCCAATCCTCTAGCACACACTTATCAACATTCTTCAGCCTCTATCCCTTCCTGGACACTAAGAGTATACAACGAGTCAGTTATCAAGTGAAAGCAACGATGACCAAACAAAGAAAGTGCCAAACTCAGTTATCAAGTCAAAGCAACGATGACCCTAACAAAGAAAGGGCACTGATCATATGCAATTTTAACTGAATACAAGAAAGTCATAGGTTGGTTCAGCCATTTAGTTCTTTCTTAAATTGCTTGAGTTGTTATTCCAGCTAACATTGTTACAGAGTGCTACCCTAAGAACAAACAAAAGTAGTTCCAATAACAAGTAGCTACCAGGCTATTGTATAGTTCTGTCTCTATCCAGCATACGCGTACATATTAAGTAGCAATGCATTGCCGGCGGAAAAAAATCAGAACATGAAGGCATGCAAAAATCATGGCAAAATAGCAATCTATTTATTTTTCTTGTTTTCAACCATACGTAAAAAATTAAAAGACAAGAAGTGCTCTGAACTGGCAGCGCTTAGGGACATCTTTATTGCAGTTTACATGAGTACAAAGGACTCAACAGCGGATGCAAAATATGTATCTACATCAAGTTTGAAGGCTGCCAAAACAATCATCTTTTTTGGGACAAAAATGCAAGTAAACTACAGCAACATTGAAGGCTGCCAAACCAAGCAGATTTCTATTGCAAAACAATCATCTTTCTACCATGTTACCACCAGAAAAAGGTCAATAGATAGGAGACTGAAATTAAAACTTCCCCATTCAGCTATAAGCATACAATGAAACCACACAGTCCTCATAGTAAAAATAAAGATTTCTAATTGCAAACTTATAAGAAGGCTGGTGCATTTGTCAACAAAAATATATATCTGAACCAGCTAGTACCTTGTTTGGAACCAGCTGTTAACATTATGAATAATTATTTAATAAAGGTCACACATATGAATCAAAACATAAACAAGCTGAAGCATATCCCATTACCTTCTTGTATGGCCATGCAAGCCTTCTCATCCTAGTATCAGCCATAGTTTGCATATTGCCATATGGACGAGGAAGAACTTCATCTCGCTTCAACACACAAGTCACAATAACTTCACAATATTGCCTTCCAATTGGCTCACCTCCAACTATTGTGTCCGGTTTAGTTGAAACAAGTGTTCCTTTAGCCACGGGCACATTGGATCTCAACAAGGTATATAATATGATATCTTTTCCAATCTAAACATATAATTAATAAGAACTGAATTCAGTGTCTTATAGGATTATGACCCAAACCCAAACATCGGACAGATCCTTTTGGCTCTTTCTCTTGACAAATGATAGCAAATGCATCACCTTCTTGAATTGTTCGATCTTTTATTTCTGGATAGACTTCAAGAATGTCTTTAATTTGATCCTATAAGATATTAGATGGGTTCATGTGTCATAGACATGTTTTGCTAACAAGATATGAGATGAGTTCATATGACACTAAAGAGGCTTACAACATATATTCTGCGGATTGTGAAGGAACTCCATCCTTCCTCGTATGGGTCTTGACAAAGATATCATCTCTTCATGGAGGACGACCAAGTTCCACAGCCTAGATCAATTCTTGTAAGTAACAATAATGTATATAATTTGTAAAGCAAATCGAACATTACCAGATCATGTGCTGAACACGCAAAGCTCACACTACCAGTTGTATGGTGCAACTGCACATGTTTCCTATTTTCTTTGGCTGTTCGAGATCGATCCTAACACAGAATTAACAAATTTATATACATTGCATAGAGGTTCTAAGCTTTGTATTGCAAAATACACGTCATATTACATATTTCTTACCTGAAACGCAGAAGACAACCAATACTTATAGAAATTTTGCCAGTCATGATTATTGATTCTTTCATCAAGATATTCTGGAATGTCCTCTGAAGTGAAATCAGGATTAAAATACTGGTCCTTTAAGTCTGTCTTGAATTGTTTCCACTTCATATGTGCATAACGCAAAAACCAGTTTATGGCAGCATCATCAACATCAAAGTACTGCTTTAATTCAGTCCACAGCTCTAACTTCTTTTCAATATCAATAAGCCTCCAATCCTTGTGAGCAATCGACATCTTCTTCCTAACATGGCAGCCAATAGCACTAGAGAATTGCCTACCAGTTTTACCAATAGGTTAACCATGTTCATTGAGATCTATGTTGATCTTACACATTTGAGGTGTCCATGAGAAGATCTCATCCATCTTAGTTATGCCCCTTGCAGCCCTCTTTATTGTACCATTGGTTATGTCATTATTTTGAATATCTTCAACTGGACATAGCAGCAAAAGGAAAGCAAATATCAGCAGTACTATTGTTAAAGAAAAGGGTAAGCGAATATCAGCATTACTATTGTTAAAGCAAAAGGAAAGCAAATATCAACTAGACATAGCAGCAAAGATATGCTGAAAACAATACTACTATTAAAGAAAATCAGTACCAATGTCAGTAAGAAAGTCTCCATCTAGCAGTAAATCATCAAGTACATCCTCTTCATGATGATGTTTGTTTCTTTGTGGCCTTGGACCCAAGTTTGGTTTACTTGGCTAAAAATCTGGTTTACTTGTTGCAGTACGTATTTTCTACAAGCAAATACGATGCCTGTGAAAGAACTATTTTCACATATTGTACAATAAAGACTCTACCGCAGATTCTATAAGTAAATGTCATGTGAAACAAACCTTTGAAGTTTTCATAGGCAAACCTGCCCCATATCTTTGACAATTTCAAGGATGTTCAGATCTGAGAATCTCTTTTTGATCCTCTTAATATTTTCAAGCCTTTCCTGCTCATATTCCTTGGATAACCTAGCTTTATTATTTCCTCTTGCATTTGACATTTAGTTTCCTGAAAAAATGACAAGAAGATCAGATATATGTACTCAAATGACAATACAAACATAAGGATATGCACACATTAGCTTTGAAAATGAACCCACAAGTCAAGGGAAAAAAGAGAAATAACATAACTTACTTTCTAGATTTCTTTCCATGTTTTACTCCAGGGACAATTATACCATCTATATCTATTCTAGCACATGGGACACGTCCAGCAACCACACTTTTAGGCATACTAGGGTTCAAATCAAGGATTGTAATATTAACACCATTATCAGCATCAAGCAATTCATCCTGTGTATCATCACTTACATACAAATCTCGAGGCTTTGGTTGAACTACAGCAACCCAATCAGTATCAACTGGATCAGGAACGTAGAAAACTTGAGACGCTTGTGATGCTAATATGAAAGGCTCATCTGGCATCTTATCACCGGTATTGAATAAGTGCTTGAAGTTAACAGTGGTGATCCCAAACTGATCTGTTTTCACCCATTTGTTGTGTCCTCGGTTATCAACCCAATCACACTTGAAAAGCACAACATTTCCTTTGTGGTAATAGTTCAATTCAATGATTTGTTTTATGATACCATAATAGATGTGTTTTCCTACTACTTGATTATCATTTCCTCTTTCAAAGTGTGTTGTCTCCGCAACTAGAGCTACCCCACTACTTTGGACAGATCTATTCTCATCATAGGAATGTGTATGGAAGTTGAAACCATTGATTGTATAGCTGTTTATTGATTTGCAATCATCATTGGTCCCTTTGCTAAAATTTTGATCTCTTCAGATACTTCCTCACACATTCCCTCAACCTGTAATTAGTAGTACTACTGTTAAGTACAAACTGATTTCACTTGAGATGCTTAATTTAGAACTCAATTTACTACTTACATGCAACCTGAGCCACTCATGAAAGGATTTATGATGCATGCGGTTGATCTCACGCTGATTTCGAAAACCAATTGAGGAGAGGTACAGAGCATGCTCGCTGAAAAGACCAACAAAAAAAATTAAACAAATAAGAAAAAATAATCTAGGCAATATTAATTGAGTTGTACAGCTTACTTTAGGTATGGCTCTATATTAGTATAGTTGAAAGGACATATCTATGTGCTTTAAGCCATGTCTTGTGATCTAAATTTAGAATACAATTCCCTGCCAATGTTCGACCAATGTTGTGAAAAAAAGGCATCGTAACAGAAATTTCTATTTGCAAGCTCTTATTATTTCTAACTCTATGATTAAAGTGAGTTTCATCTTGTAAATACCGAGAACAATGTGTTAGGGCCTCACCAAACATAGAACCCTCCATAATTGATCCCTCCGGGTGACTTTTGGTACAAATATAGCCCTTGCATTTCTTAAGAAATCTATACATGTATAAAACAGCACTCATCAAGTTATCGAAAAAGTAGTTTATTGTTTTCTATGTTGCAATATGCACTAGATAATTACCTCTCCACTGGCCACATGCTACGAAAATGGACTGGTCCTGCCATTCTTGCTTGTTCAGCATCAAATGAACATTAATGGTAAAAAATGATGGAGGAAAAATAATCTCTAGCAGGCTCAATATTTCAGCTATTTCAGATTGCAACCTTTGCATATCACTTATTCGTAGAGCAAGAGAGTACAATTTCTTGAAGAAGTTGCTTAAACGAATTAAAACAGCACTAACTTCTTCAGGGAGAACTCTCCGCACAGCAAGTGGAAGCAAGTCTTGTAGAAAAATATGGCTACCATGACTGTTAAGATCAATTATCCTTTTGTCACTAACAACAACATTATGTCGTATATAAGCTGCATATCCATCCGGAAACTTGACCCCTTTCAAAACTTGACAAAACAGTTTCTTTTCAGCGGGACTCGTTGAGTAGGGTGCAGGAGGTAATTAAAATTGACTATCATCTAGTTCAACCGGGTGAAGGTCACTTCTAATACCTAAAGCTTGAAGGTCCAAGCAAGCATTCAAATTATCCTTAGATTTTTCCAGGTATGTCCAACAAAGTGTTGATTATGTTGTCACACACATTTTTTTCTATATGCGTGGCATCAAAATTATATCGGATCATCAAGTCCTTCCAGTATAGAAGAATGAACCAAATACTTCTCCTTTTCAAAAAGATTAATGGCTCCCCTTCCTTGCGTTGAGGATTCCTAGCTGCCTTGCTGGATGGGTTCTTGCCACAAACTGTTTTCAGGTTTTTTGTATATTCCAAAATTTCATCTCTAGAAAGAGGAGCAAGCGCTGGCCTCAACTCAGATTCACCACCAAATGAAGCAACATCAAACCTTAATGGGTGATTTGGATGCAAAAACCTACGATGACCCATGTAGCAATGTTTGCTGCCATTCCCAAGTCTAAGAGATCAGATCAAGGAGTGGCAATCAGGGCACGCTGCTTCACCAGATGTGACAAACTCAGACACACTACCGAGACCAGGAAAATCAGTGATGGTGTAAAGTATTGCAGCACGCAAAAGAAAGTATTCACCCTTTGAAGCATCATAAGTTCTCACACCATTAACAAACATATCAAGCAGATCATAAATAAGTGGCTGCCAGTAGACATCCATATCACTACCAACACAATACCGACCAGGGATTAACGCAGACATGATGAAATTTGAATCCTTCATGCACATTGAAGGTGGAAAGTTGAGTGGGATCAAAATGCCAGGCCAAATACTGTAACTAACATTCATAGTCCTATACGGATTGGAACCATCGGTGGCAAATGCTAGGCGAATATTGCGACTATCAGCAGCAAATTCAGGATACTTCTGATCAAAATCCTTCCACAAAAGTGAATCAGCGGGATGTCTAAGCAAGCCATATTTTATTCGGCGTTCTTCATGCCACCTTGTGAGACTTGCAGTTTTAGAGGATACAAACAATCTTTGAAGTCTTTTCTTAATAGGAAAATAGTGAAGAACTTTCTTAGGAACCTTGTAATCCCGTTTCCCATCTAGACTCTTCTTTTCCGATTTCCAACGTGATGCATTACAGTTCCGACATGTATCAGATTTTTCATGCTCCTTCCAAAAGAGGAGGCAATTATTTTCACATGCATGAATAGTAGTATACCCAACTCCTACTGATTTGACCACTTTCTTTGCTTCATGAAAATTTTAGGAAGTTCTGAACCTCTAGGCAACACATCAGCAAGTAGGTCTATCAACAAATCAAAACTTCTATCTGTCCAACCTCCAATAAGTTTGATGCGAAGTAATCCAACTAGGAAACGTAGCTTTGAGTATTTACTGCATCCTGGGTATAATTCTTGACTATTGTCTTCTGCTAACTTACAAATTGTAGCTACATCATCACTAGGTGGCTCAAAAGATTCATCATGCTCCATACACCCTCCATCATCTAAACCACAAGCTAAGTCCCTAATCAACTCATCTATATCATCATCTTCGCTGCGTTGCTCAATAAACTCATCTATATCGTCTTCATTCACAGAAGACGAAGCAACTTCTCCATGTAAGGTCCATGTTTGGTACCCTTTTAGAAAACCATCACATATCACGTGTTCTCATACTTCACTTGCCTCTCTCCTAAATGAGTTAACACACTTTCGACAAGGGCATAATATATTATTCCCTACTGCTGAATTTCTAAACTCAAAAGCTAGAAAACCATTCAACCCTTTTTCATAGGCCTCCATCTCCCTAAATGCAATTCCTATGTTAAAAATAAATATAACTATAGCAGCAAACATTTTCAGTTATTATGAACAAGTTGTTCGGTACCTAGCCTCATTCGTGATCCACGATTTATCCATACACCTTTATGTGAGATAGAAACAACTTTTAAATATGGAATCTAAAACAGATAACAAGCATCAAAATATAGTTGCATATTTTTGTCATGTACATAACTCAGAGGCACACAGAAAAAATTAATGAATGGGTATGCAAAATTACCCTTTGTGTGAGCTGAGGTTTGATAAGGTTAATTTCAATCTCCTTCCAATGAGCAAAGTTTTGCTGACGCTGAAATCGGTACCTGCAAAGAATGTATTATTTCATGATCAGCAAGCAACAATATTTTGACTGAACGAAATAGATGAAACTCGGATATAGGGTATTGCAGATACGAGAGCAGATTGTTTGTCTCCTTGGTTGTCCTTCAGATCTACCTCCAGTGAGAAGTTGAATGTCTTCCAGATCTTGACCTCAATAACAGCAAAACAATGAACAAACCTGAGGCACTGCAGTAAACTGACATTGACATTGGACAGGGAAGGAAGCGTATCATCATACCAAATAAATCTAGGTGGCCGGCAGCAACGGACGGGCTCCTGGACACCGGGAGAGCTCCTTTGTGCTGGCGTGGGGAAGGAACCACGAAGGGAGGCCTCACCAGCGTCGGAAGGCAAGATGCAAGGGAAGGGAGGCCGGGATGGGGACGGCTGGCGCCAAGTGAGGGGAGGCCGAAGTGGGGTGCCCCGGCAAGGGAGGCGAGGCCGGGGTGGGGCGCGGCCGGTGGTGAGGGGAGGAGCCGCCAGCGGCGTGGGGAGGAGGACGGATCGAGCGGGGAGGAGAAGGATGAAGCGCCAGGGTGTGGGGAGGAGCGGGGAGGAGGAGGAATCGGGTTTGGGGCGCGGAGGGGTTAGGGTTTGGGCAAAAGGCGCAGCTAGACTTTTATTTTTTCAAGAAAAGGCACGTAAAGTTCTTCTTTCCGCGCGTAGTTTGGGCGCGCGCGGGAGTCTGCCCGCCTAAATCTTTTAGCTACTGACTACCAGTCTGGATATACAATATTTACCAACCGATCGTCTGTTGATATAATTGTATAGTTTTAGCAACTGATCACCTATTACTTAAAACTGCTTTTAGCAACCAACTTTCCGTTTTAACAACCAACAGCCACTAGTTAGTATCAGTTGCTAAATGTCATCCATGGTGTAGTGGTGGTGCCAAGCCCTCTAAGGCCGGTTGCTGCTGTACCTAGCTAACTGGTGGCGATGAGACAAATTGAAGTCCTTCCCAATTCTGATGATGCATAGTGAAATTACTAATAGCTTGTTATCTGTTTGGTTTTTAAACATACGACATCATATATTTAAAAACAGAGAAGATATGGTATATCCCATTATCACTGTGTTCCTGATGTTCAACTCCATGGGAATATGGGATACCGTAAATTCAAGATCTGACACAGTGCCTCATCAGTCGGGAGCTTTAAAAGCCAATCAGATTCTTCATTCAAAATCTCACTGCAGTAATAAAATAATAATCATCAGAGTCTAGAAACCAAGTAGAAATTCTACCATTTTGTTCAACTTACAAAAAGCCTTTGGTAATTTGATCAGACCGTCAACAGACGTGCCAACAACTGATGCAGTGAAGAAAGCACAGAAGTAAACCATGGATGCCTTCAAAAAAAAAAAGGCAATAATGGCTGTACAAAAAATTTTACTATCTGAAAGTAAGCGAAGCCTTGAGAGCTTGGGGCATTAAACGAAATCGTAAATGCATACATTCAGGGAGGCATCAAAAGTATGTGAAGTATTGCGTTGCGGCATCCAAATTAAAACTGTTCCAGACTGCACTACACCATAGCCCCCCAAATGCCGACAACAGCTTGGTCGGCAAAGATCAAAGCAGCGTCTAACTGTCCGTCGCTATAGACTTGTACCGACTGATGCTTTAGGTCGTTGAAAGTAGCGTTGGTATAAACTTGTACCAATGGACGGTCCTATACCGACTGTTGGACGCTCAAGTGAGAAATACCCATAGACGTACGTATACTCTGACTGACTGTCGGTTAAAACATATCCCACTAACAGTTCAACGCTACATTTGTGTTTAGAGACAAATAATCAGACGCTAAGCAGTCAGATGATCTTACAATTCAGGCAATAATTAAACTCACATTAATTAATAGCAGACAATAATTAAGTTAACATTAATCAAAACCAAACAAGGTCACATTGATCATTAGACAAAATTGATTTCACTAAATACAAACACACATATATAGCCCAGATTGATCACCAGACTACATATATTGCTCAAAATATGTTCTTGGAAGCCATAATAGTTTGAACTTTACTAATAACTACTGACAATAATCTCACACTTCAACAGTACATAGCAACGGTGCATGGCCCACCTCACGCAATTGGTCGTGCGCATGCCGGAGGCGCAGCAGCCAACAGCTCGGCCAGCAACACCAGCACCAACCGGTGACGGAGAGTGCCATAGATTTGCTTCAAGATGGATGTAATATCCCAGTCTAATATATCAAAGTAGCAGTAGTTGGTATACGTGGCCCAGTTGTGACGGCTTAGTATCACCTTGAAGGTTTAGTTGATGAAAATCAGCTTATAATCTTTATTGCTCCAAATATAATACCTCTAGGTTAATCTTTACACGAAGGGAGAGGAAAAAGGTGTAAGAGAGGTATTATACGTACGGGGGGCCATTCACCATGAGGAGCTGGACTATATATTAGCAAATTTTGGAGAGTGGTGTTATAATGGACCTAGGCGTGGGCCTAGAAGGCTCTCCTGAAGCAGAAAGAGTTAGTGAAGATGGAGAAGATGATTGGAAATCTGATACAGGTGTGTCGCGGTGCTGCATGACGGGGCACTTTAAGGCGGTCTAGTACATTGATACGTAATCTTAAGATAACTTAACACACAACTTCTATATACTATAGAAAACAGGCTCTAGCCCGGTTGTAAAGGGTCTCCATGGGAAAAAATAGTTGGCGCAAGCACCCCAACGTTTCCAGTCCGTAGGACTCGGACCCAAGATCTCTTGCCTCGCGTATACCTTCCTTACCACCCTACTGACACAACACATATGATTTTAGATGGGATATTTTTCTGTTAAACTAACCCGTGGAGGGCCCTTTTGTGGCAGAACCAACCTGAATCACACCGGCTCAAGTGCGCTGATCCTTTCTCGGAAGGCCGTAAGGACTCAACTACACTTCAAACGGTGTAACCCCGTGGTCTGTCGGGTAAAGTCCCGATAAAACCACATAACTCAAGATCAAAACAAGGTACCTCGCACGACGGCGAGTCCAGAGATACAATCACCGACAATTTTACATCACAGGCATAATATTACATTAGTATTCAAACATATATGGTAGCAAGACCTAACTAGTATGAATTTATACAAACTGTTTAAAGTTAGAGTATCTGCAGCGGAAAGTAAAACACGACACTACCAGACGTCGCGGAACGAATATTGAACTAAGCCCAAGCTCAACATCCTCGGAAGGACCTGTGTTGGTCGGGGACGGATCCCACTCCACGGACCAACTATCGGGAAGAGCATAAGGCTAGGGCACAAGCAGAGCAGAGTTCTCAGGGGGATTACCTGAAACAAAGGTCATATTGCAAGGCTGAGTATTCTAATACTCAGCAAGGCTTACCCGTTTCATGGTATACTTAGCCATGTAGCTAGATTATGAAGGCTTGTAATGATTCTGGGTATAGTTTCAGCTGAAAAACAACAAAGAGTAGATCCTTGATTTCAACTTTTAGTTTTCAGGTTCTAATTGATTATCCATTCTAAGTAAGCAACTATAGCTACTCAAGCATGGTAGAACTTTTAAACAAACATCATCTTTGATCATCATCAGGTTGCTCTTATTACTCTATGTGGCAAAGGGATCAAGCAGTCTCAATCTCCACGAGAAAACGGACGATTCTGAATCGAATTTCAAAACCTTGCAAGGGTAAACCTAACTCACACGCTTGGAACATCCAATGATCGTTCCGAAGCAACCGTTTGCCTTTCATTCCGACTCGTGGATCAGTGCCACCACAAGCGACTGTAGGACCATACGCACATCCAATGTGCAGGACGTACATCTGTAGCGCGACTACATGACCGTACTCCTGTCCGCTGTGCGGAACGTACTCCCGCACGTCGGTGCGTGTGCGAAAAACCAAATTACGAGTGGGGGGGTATGTCCACTCCTCGGGCCAATCGGTTACTAGGCTTACCGCTTACCATATTTCGCGGCATGTGGCTAGTACTTTCAAATGCTTAACCACCACTACCACACACTGCGACCTTATCAAATTTTTATCAACACAGACGGGGTTCTTGCCAAGGTCATAAATAATCACAACCCCGTCCGTCATCCTTATAGTGGTTGCAGAAATATAAACATTGCAACTCCTATAAAGCTCGCGAGTGACAGGGAATCACTCGACTTCTACCGGTCCTATTAGCTTAGCAGCTAGTCGGACTCAAGTTCTAGTATTCAATACATAGGTTCCTAGGAATATGCAACTAAGGTGTCAATACAATTCCTGGAAACTTAAATGCACAAGCAGATATATATGAATATATCAATTGCAGTGTAGTAAAAATAGCGGTTTATGTCCGGGGCTTGCCTTCGCTGGTAGGGTTGGGGTCAGAGATGCTAATAAAATCCTTCAAATTGGGATTCGGGGCTTCAATTAAGTCTCCGATGACGTTCCCCGGGTCTTCAAAAATATCCCCTTCTAGCTCCAGGATCAGTTGGTAATCTCCGTCAGCGAGGGTTGTCGAGTCTATATGATATGCAAACATCACAGTTGAGGGAATGCCTATACTTCCATTTCATTTCACGATAAAGTTACAATCCAACAAGTTAATTAAACTTCTTCTATGGGTAGTCATTTATCGAGTATTAAATTACATTACCTAATTTCATTAGATAACCTACTTAGTTATTCTAAACAATCAAACTAATGACATTAAACATATGGAAAAGACTCTATTCTATTCATTAAACATCATTAGTTCATTTAATTAACTAAATTATTCATTCAATAAGAGTTGGGGTTATTATTTTAATTCTTGGTCAAATAATAAGACCCTAAGTTAGGATTAATTATTAATATTATAAAAATTAGTATAAATAGGTCCAATTGAAATAAGCTTATCATAAAAGTTTTAGAACATTTCATGGAGCATAGCAATCAAAATAATAAATTCAATCAAACAATATTTAGATCATGAACTATTTTTCTAGTTTTATTTACTGCAAATCTAAGGATACAAATTTTACTGGAAAAATGTTGAACTGAATCTAAGCTACTATGATTTTATCAAGATTTTTATCCTTATAGCAATTATGCTATAAAATAAATAGAAATAGCATTGTGATATTAAGATCTATTTATATCAGAAGTTCTACAGTAGATCTTATGTTGAAATTTTGTGAACATATTACACTACTCAAAATTAACACTCTAATTTAATTTCATAAATTTTCATAAAGCAGAACTAGTATTCATGAATTATCTTTGAATCTAAGCCTAAATTCATAACTTAAGTTACTCTATGCTACTGATGTTCAAAATTTTATCATGGATTACACATGCTGTAAGAAAGTTAGAGTAAAATTTTCAGCTATAATCACTAAAATATTCACCCTTGAATAAATCCTAAATCTTTCATCAATATAAAACAAAGACACTTAAACATCATAGCTAGGAAACAGTTCTGAGTCTACAAATTTTACATAAAGCTATACATGAGACAAACATCCTAGGTTTCAAATTTCATCAACAGCATAGCTATGGATCAAGAGATCTAATTAGCACACCCATTTCATAGTATTTATTCTAATTCAAAATATTCACTCATTTAGCTCAAGGTTATAACACAAAAGTTGTAGAGTTTACTTCAAGGATTCAAACAAAACTAATTTGACATTTTTCTAAATTTTCTACAAATTCTTACAAATTTCTAAAATTCACTGATTTGAATTGGAGGGAGGGACTAGAATCTTGCATCCAGGCCCTCAGGAAGATTTAAATCAATGCAATCAAGTTCCTGGCTCGTCGGCCAAATTTCGGCGACGGTGGTCGCCGGCGGCGAGGGGGAACCGGCCAGGAAGGACCAGGGGCTAGGGGGAACCTGCTGGGGGTGATGTGCAGGTCGGGGTCGATCGGAGGGGGTGGAACGGCGATGACCTGAGGCGGCGGCGATGGAGCTCAACTACGGCGGCGCTGTTCCAGTGTGATGGCTCACCGGCGGTGGATCAGAGGTGGAGGAATAGCTCCAGGGGGTCAAGGCGGTTCACTTGAGCTACTTGGCCGGAGCTAGGACGACCGGAAGAGTGGGTCCCCATGGCGACTCAGGACGGCGGCGAGGGCGAGCTCATCGGCGAGGTGGATGCGGTGCTCAAGGGAGGCGATGGAGGGGCTGGCGAGCTTCACGGGATCACGGTGAAGCTATGGGAGGGGCTGTCGTGGATCGGGAGGGGCTGGGGAGGTCTGCCCATGGTGAGCTGAGCTCGTCGGAGACGAAGAACGAGCGGCGATGGTGGATTCGAAGCTCAGGGTGAAATGCGAATGCAAGAGAGAGCGAAATGGAGGGAGGGGGAGCTACCGAAGGTCTTGGACCAGAAAAGAAGGGTGGGGGAGGCACGCACGGGCGCTAGCCACGACGGCGGCGAGGTGGCAGCCGAGCGGTGCTCGGGCAGAGGCGGGGCGACGTGGCGCGTGCGGGAGAAGGCCAGAGGAGAAGAGCTAGCGCAGCGGCCGGCCTGGGGGTGCCGCGTGGGAGCTGCCAGAGCAGGAGGTGGCACCAGTGGCGGTGAGCGGCGGCGGCCTTCTATGGCAAGGTGGCGGCTCAGTCGAGCGGCGGAGCGGCGTGGCGCGCTCGGGGAAGGCCAGCAGGAAGGGGTTAAGGCGGTGGGCGAGCTCGGGGGCGACCCGTGGAGGCCAGGAGAGGCAGGGGGGCCTCGGGCGGCGCGGCACGGCGGCCAGCGGCGGTGCTGCTGCGCGGTAGAGGGGCAGCAGAGGTGTGGCAGAACCGCTCGAATTATTCCGGCTCAAGTGCGCTATTGATCGCCGTACAACTGCAATCAGCTTAACGCACTTCAAACGGAACAATCCTTTGGTCTGTCGGGTCTCCGCCCGATTCAACCACGGTTCAGCAGGATCGAAGCAGGTTTATCTCGCACGAAGGCGAGTTCACATCACAGAATAGCTCATCAACTTTTAATTTACAACCATACAGCATTATTACAACCGAGTTTCAAAGATAAGTAAACTTATACATAACCATGTTCAACTGACAAGCATAACAGCTTGTCTAAACTCACAGCGGAAGAAAAAGTTTTACGCGACTACACACGTCGCGAAGACGGGCGCCAAGCTTAGCCCAGGGCCTGGTGTCACTCCGGAGGGTCAGTGCCGGCCGGGGACGGGTCCCACTCCACGGACCAGCCAAACGGAACGGACGTTGGCCACCCAAGGTTGTCCGTGGGGTTCTCGTAGGTTATACCTGAAACAGACATTGGCAAGGCTGAGTATTCTAATACTCAGCAAGGCTTACCCGGGATTGGGTATACTTAGCCCATAACTAGACTCATGAAGGCATTGCAAAGGCTCTGGGTTTGTTTTCAGCTGAAAAGTAACAAAGAGTATGAACTATTTTCAAGTTTTAGCTCTCATTTTCTAGTTGAGTATTTATTCTAGATTAGCACTTACACTAAGCAAACAAGGTAGTGATTTATCATTCAACAAGATTATCTATCATTAGTTCCATTTCTTACTCAATGTGGCAGAAGGGATAAGCAGTCTCAATCCTCGTGAGAGGCGGACGATTCGAATCGAATTTAACCTTGCAAGGTAAACCTAACACACACGCTTGGAAGATCCAACGATCGTTCCGAAGCAACCGTTTGCCTTTCATTCCGGGTCGTGGATCAGGTCCACCACAAGCGACTGCAGGACCGTACGCACACCCAATGTGTACAGGACATACGTCTGTAGCGCGACTACAAAAACCGTATTCCTGTCTGCCTTGCAGAACGTACTCCCGCACGTCGGTGCGTGTATACATAACATAAAATCGAGTGGTGGGAGGTATGTCCACTTGCCGGGCCGATTGGTTACTAGGCTTACCGCTTACCATATTTCGCGGCATGTGGCTAGTACTTTCAAAAACTTAGCCACCACTACCAAACATTTCGGCCTTAAAACTTTTCATCGAAACAGACAGGGTAAACTTCCAGGTCATGACACAACACATGACCCTGTCCGTCATCCTTATAGTGGTTGCAATAATGTAAACATTCAACTCCTATATCGCGCGAGTGACAGGGAATCACCCGACTTCTACCGGTCCTATTAGCGGAGCATCTATCCGATAAAGACTCGGAAGCATTACATTGGATTCCTAGGATTCATGCATCTAGGGTTTCACTTCAATTCCTAGACTTAATGCAAGATATAATATAGCTAGGCATAGATGATAATGTAAATAAAATAATGGGATGTGTCCGGGGCTTGCCTTCTTGGGTGGGGGTGGGGACAGGAGAGTCAGAGATTTCCGAACTCGGGTTCGGAGCTTCAGTTAACCCTTCGACGACTTGTGCTGGATCTTCTAGAAAGCCTTGGTCTTGCCCTAAGACCAGTTCGTAATCCCCGTCGTCGAGTACCGTTGATTCTATATGAGATGCAATAAAGTAAATAAGGTGAAATTTAAATTTGGAATTTCACGTTTCAAATATTATAACTCACCCAATTAGCACACAAACATGCATAGAATAAAGAGGGTTTAGATTTGAAATACTGTTTATAAAGATATGGTAGAATTTATTGTAATAGGAACTAAAACATTTAAATTAGATTTGAAATGAACCCAAATTTAAATTAAAAACTTTTAAATCAAAGATTATAGAAATTTGATTATAAAGTATCGCATTAGTGACTAATAATGGTGTTAATTTAGAAGAGGTTATATAATAAGTTTATTTAATATTTCAAATTTGAAAGTTCAAATAAGAGAAGTTAAATTTAAATCAAATTTAAGTTTGCAACTTAACACAAGTTAACTAGAGTTCATCAATCATTCACATTATACTTTTAAGAAGAACCAAAGAACATGAAATATCAAGATTGAGTGTATTTTACCCTTTATCATTAAATTCAAAATACATGTAGAGATATTTTATTTCAGACTAAACTCTATTAACAAGAGTCATAGAGTTTGAAATCTACTTTCTAACAAAGTTGGTTTCACTATTTTTAGATTTTTCTGTGAATTGTTATGAATTTTACAAGGCAGAAAAGGTTCTCACATGAAATAACAAGTATCTCTTACACACTAGTCCCTGCACTTTACAGTTAACCCCCTGAAAAGAAAACGCAGGGAGCAATCAAGCCCAGGGCCATGGCCGGCGGTGAGGAAGCTTCTGCCCGGCCAAATTCCGGCCGGTGAGGTCGCCGGCGGTAAGGGGAAAAGAGAGGGGGGAGCACGAGGGGGCCTTGGGCTACCTGTGGGTGGTCTCGGAGGGGGTCAAGGCGGTCGGAGGAGGGCTACCCGCGGTGGGCCGAGCCGGTGGCCGGAGGCGCGCGGCGGCGGGGTAGTTCCGGTGGGCGGAGGTGGGAGAGGACTGGCTGGGGAGGTTCTGTAGGGCACGGGGGAGCTCACGGTGCAGTCAATTTGGGGAGGAAAGGAACGGAGGAGGGAGTTCCACGGCGACCCGAGCTTCGCGGCGGCGGCAATGGAGGAGCGGCGGTTCTGTACGCGCGCAAGGTGCCCTGGGCGGTCCTTTTATAGCCGAACGGGGTGGTGGCGGCTCACTGGCGCCGTAGGGCAGAAGAGAGGGGAGGGGATAAGGCTTGCCGCGGGGTTTTGCGGCGGCGGCAGGAGAGGCGCCGGCGAGCAATGCAGACAGCGCACAGGGTCGTGGCACACGGGCGGGGCGCCAGCAAGGGGGGAGTAGAGCGGTGGCCAAACAGCAGGCGACGCGTGGATGGGGGAGGGCAGGGGAGATGGCCGGCGGTGAGCCAGGACGGCTCATAACTCCGGCGGCAGAAAAGCAGGGGAGGCAGAGCAGGGGGGGGCAGAGCGCAGGGAGGAAGAAGGGGTGAACTGACTCAAGGACTGATCCGTAATTTCAGAGAAAGACAGGGGCCTTACTGTAAAGGGCTTGTAACTTTTAAACCAATGCTCAAATGAAGATGGTCCAAAAATCAAAAGTGCATGGTTTTTCAAACTCTACAACTTCTCTTTAAGGTTCATCTACATTTGAGCAATAGTTTTGGAGATAACATAGACTTAGTAATAATTTCATATTTTATGTAAATCCCTAAGTAAAATTACTTTTACACATACACCCTATGGTAATTTCATACATATTTTTGAAATTTAACCACTGATATTACTTTTTGCAAAATAACCCTTATGTTTTTAAACTTTTCCCTCATTCCCCATCCATTTTGCATAAAAGGACCTTTAATTAGTATTAATTACATAAACATCCTTTCTTTCATAGCATTGCATACATAAAGTATATTTTTTTTTGCCAAACTTTGAACATACAAGCATGCTTAAAATCTAAGGTATAACCTAACTAATTACCTGAGTGTCACAGCCTTCCCCCCTAAAAAGAATCTCGTCCCGAGATTTTGAAGCAGAATGGGACAGAAAGATTAAGCTCGAAGATTGGTTTGGAAGAAATCGGGAAAGTTTCGTTGGAGATAAGATTCGGTTTCCCATGTTGCCTCTTCCTCTGTGTGATGGTTCCATTGAATCTTGTACATTTTGGTGGTCTCTCTTCTGGTACTTCTCTCTCTAGTGTCAAGGACTTTGATGGGATGTTCTGTATAGGTCAGATCTGGTTCGATTTCGATAGCTTGAGAATCGATGATTTCGGTGGGGATTTTAACACACTTTCTGAGTTGGGATACATGAAAGATGTTATGGATGGCCGCTAATTGAGAAGGAAGTTGGAGACGATAAGCTACAGGTCCACAAATTTCAAGGATTTCAAAGGGTCCGATGTATCGAGGAGCAAGTTTCCCCTTTACACCGAATCTTTGAACACCTCGGATAGGAGATACTCGAAGATATACGAAGTCTCCAACGTAAAACTGTAATGGTCTTCTTCGTATATCCGCGTAGCTTTTCTGTCGAGATTGGGCAGTCTTTAGATTGTTCTGGATAAGCTTGACTTTATCCTCTGCTTCTACAACTAGATCAGGTCCAAAAATTTTACGCTCGCCGGTTTGTGACCAACTCAGAGGAGTTCGGCATCGGCGACCGTATAATGCTTCAAAGGGGGCCATCTTAATACTTGTCTGATAGCTATTGTTATAGGAAAATTCTGCTAATGACAAGTATTTGTCCCAATTTTTATCAAACTGGAGTACACAAGCTCTGAGCATATCTTCCAGAATCTGGTTTACTCGCTCAGTTTGCCCATCCGTCTGAGGATGGTAGGCAGAGCTTCGAATTAATTTAGTCCCAAGAGCATCATGAAGCTGTTCCCAGAACCTAGCAACAAATTGTGCTCCACGATCTGAAATGATCGTTTTAGGTACTCCATGGAGTCGAATAATCTGATCTAGATAAATCTCGGCATACCTTTTGGCATTATATGTGGTATGCACGGAAAGGAAATGTGCAGTCTTGGTTAATCGATCAACGATTACCCAAATAGAGTCATGCCTCCGAGAAGTGTTGGGCAAGCCAACAATAAAGTCCATACTGATATCCTCCCACTTCCACGAGGGAATGGGTAGAGGTTGAAGGATACCAGCAGTCTTCAAATGACTGGCTTTGACTCTTTGACAGATATCACATTCTGACACATATTTGGCAATTTCTCGCCTCATACGAGTCCACCAAAAGTTCTGTTTCAGATCCTGATACATCTTCGTACTGCCAGGATGCATAGAGAATTTGGACAAGTGGGCCTCGTCCATTATTTGCCTGCGGAGCTTATGGTCCTTGGGTACAACAATACGTTCGTTGAACCATAAAACTCCTTCAGGATCTACTCGGAAGCATTTGTACTTTCCTTCACCTTGGATTAACTTTTGTTTAATGATTTTGACTCCTTCATTACGCTGTTGTGCTAGAACAATACTATCTCTAAGTGTGGCTTCAACCGAAAGATGGTTTAAGTCACCTTGGGAAATGATCTCTAGATTGAGCTTTCTCATTTCCCAACAGAGAGTCTCGTTGAACGCTTCAACGGACAAGCAGGAGCAATGTGCCTTGCGACTGAGGGCGTCGGCAACAACGTTAGCTTTGCCGGGATGATAGTGTACTTCTAAATCATAATCTTTGAGTAGTTCTAGCCAGCGTCTTTGCCTCATATTCAAATCTGCCTGAGTAAAGATGTACTTGAGGCTTTTATGATCAGTATAGATGTGGCATTTCGTGCCCATCAAATGATGTCTCCAGATTTTTAGAGCATGAATTACGGCTGCAAGCTCAAGATCATGAGTAGGGTAGTTTTGTTCATGAACCCTAAGTGCTCGTGATGCATATGCAATTACTCGGTTGTCTTGCATAAGTACACAACCAAGTCCAGTTCCCGATGCATCACAGTAGATGTCAAAAGGTTCTGAGACATCTGGTTGAGCTAAGACTGGAGCAGTCGTAAGATGATTTCTGAGAATATGAAATGCATCTTCGCATTTTTGATCCCAGGAAAATTTTACACCTTTCTTTAGTAGTTCGGTCATAGGTTTGGCTATTCTGGAAAAGTCAGGAATAAAACGGCGATAATAGCCAGCTAGACCGAGAAAACTACGAATTTGATGGACGGAGGTCGGAGGTTTCCAGTCCATCACTTCTTGTACTTTACTGGGATCGACGGATATTCCGTCACCAGAAATGGTATGGCCCAGGAATTTGACTATATCTAGCCAAAATTCACATTTAGAGAATTTGGCATACAGGTGGTGGTCTCTTAATCGCTGAAGGATGACATGGAGATGCTTAGTATGATCTTCTGGAGTTTTAGAATAGATCAAGATGTCATCAATAAAGACCACGACAAACTTGTCGAGTTCTTGCATGAAGACAGAATTCATGAGGTACATGAAATAGGCTGGGGCATTAGTGAGACCGAACGACATGACAAGATACTCGTATAGACCATACCGAGTGGAGAAGGCTGTTTTTGGAATATCACTAGGCCGAATCTTAATTTGGTGGTAGCCGGAACGAAGATCTATTTTAGAAAACACCTTAGCTCCGGCTAACTGATCAAAGAGGATATCAATGCGGGGTAGAGGGTACTTATTTTTAATAGTCACCGCATTGAGAGGACGGTAATCGACACACAGCCTTAGGCTATTGTCTTTCTTTTTCACAAATAAGGCTGGACAACCCCATGGTGATGCACTTGGACGAATAAAGCCTTTATCTAAGAGATCTTGGAGTTGGGTTTTTAATTCAGCCAACTCATTAGGAGGCATACGATAAGGTCTCTTAGAGATAGGGGCTGTACCAGGTTGGAGTTCTATGATGAACTCGATATCTCTGTCTGGAGGCATTCCAGGCAAATCGTCTGGAAAAACATCTGGATATTCACAAACGACTGGAATATCCTCAAGTTTGACCTTAGATGCAGCATAGGTGCAAGAGTTAAAGGATTTTGGTTGTGGAAGATAGAGGATGGTAGGTTCGTGTTCGAGTGAATCTATCTCCACAGTGCGAGAAGAGATATCCAAAGACACATGGTGCTGTGCCATCCAGTTCATTCCTAAAAGGACATCCATTCCCTTTAGGTCTAACAGAAGTAAATCTGCTTTTATTACCTGACTACCCAATAGAAGTGGTACTTTCATACAGATTTGATTTGATAGGGTTTTCCCACCAGGAGTGATTATCTTATAATCTTCTTTAGTAGGGTACATATCCAATCCTACTTTACTTCCACATTCTTTACTGATAAAACTATGGGTAGCACCGGAATCAAAAAGAACAATAACGGGATGATGGTTAATAGAAAATGTACCCGTCATTATCGGTGCCCCTTCAGGGAGTTCGGAGAGTGTAGTGAGATTCACCCTCCCTTGTCGGACTTGCACCACTTGTCTCTTACCCTTGCCCTTGTAGTTTGGATTAGATGTTTGCCCTTGGAATGATTTCCTAGGTTGAGGGCAATCCTTAATGAAGTGGGACGGGCTTCCGCAATTGAAACAACGATTATTGTTGTTTCCTGTAGTGGCTGACGGAAAGCTCGGCCGTGGACCTTGTTGGGGTTGTTGCTGATTTTGTGGCAGGGGTGGTCGGTTAAATGGTACTTGTTGGGGAGGTCGGGCTACCCATCTGCCAGATATATTGCCTCGAGGCGGAGCTCGAGGGGCATTACTCGGGACCAACCGATACCGCGGCAACTGTGGAGTTGCAGGCCCTGTGGGTGCTTTTCGTTTCTTTTCCGCCCTGTGGGCGGCAATACAATCTTCTTGAGTAATGGCCATGTTGACCAACTCATTGAAATCATTGGCCTTCACTAAATTCAACCATTCTTTGAGCTTGGTGTTTAGGCCTCGACGGAAGCGATCACATTTGCGGGCATCAGTGTCCGCATGTGATCCCGCATACTGGCACAGGTGATTGAAAACCTGTGCATACTGTGTAACCGTACGGGTACCTTGGGTCAGGCTTAGAAATTCATTGAGCTTCCGCTCAATGAGTCCTGCTGATATATGATGTGCGCGGAAGGCAGTCCGAAACTCATCCCAAATGACCACGTGTTCGGCGGGTTGCATTGCATGAAACTGATCCCACCAAAGACGTGCATGGCCTCGGAGTTGTCGGGCTGCGAAGAGCACCTTGTTCTCCTCTGAACATGGAGCTGACAGTAAAGCGAACTTAGACTCGATAGTCCGCAACCAGGCATTTGCGTCCAGAGGCTCATCGGCCTTGTGAAATAAAGGAGGTTGGGTGCCGAGGAAGTCCTGATAGTTGGCCGACAGAGGTTCACCTCGACCTCGAGGTTGCTGCTGGAAATGGCCCATCTGAGCTTGTACAAGTTGATTTAGAAGCTCGGTTTGCCGGGCCATAACCTCGGCCAGGTTTGGAGGTGGCGGTGGTGGTTGCTGGGAACTACCAGGTTGTCCTGCCCGGAATCCTTCCGGGGTTCCTCGAGTAGCTCCAACCATCTGAAATGAAGAAGATATCCATTATCAACCATAATCTTGCTCCAATTTCAGATAAGATACAATTTATCCAGCTGAAATATAATGCATATGCTCCATTCAATCTACTCACAACAGGTACACAAGTGTTGATCAAGATAACCCAAACTCAGGATTTAGATTACTATATAGATACTACTATCTTACATCAGCACACTCAAAATGTTACAAACTTTTACCTAAAAGTACATGCCACATATACAACAAGTGGCTTTATAACTAGATGTTCTACACATCACTTATGTTACATCCTATACATTTATTACATCTAAACCATCACCCTGTCAAACAAAACTAAAAGTCATCAAAATTGCCCACTGATGACTGACTTCCAGAGGAGGAGTGGTGGGGACTGACGACAGGATCCCCATGCTCAGAATCAAGTTCGGAGACTCCTTCGATCTCCTCAGGATCTTCCTCTTCAACTTCAGGTGCTGCAGGTGCAACGGGAAGAATCGGGGGCTGCTGCAATTCTTCAATCTGAGCTTGAGCATCATCCACTGCAAGGATCAGATCTTGAACTTGTGCCTGTAGAAATTCAATAACAGTATCCCGCTGAGTGATTATGTGATCACTCTCGTTGATCTGATCTTCACGATGATGGATGGTCTCGTTTTGAGTAGCGATTATTCCATTCTTCTCAATTACCACTGCTTGAAGTTGATCTGCCTGGGTGAAATATCTGGCAGCGTCCCCGTGGAAACTTCGCGCAGCAGTAATCAGATGGCCTATCTCACGGCGTAGCAGCATGTGATAGTGGTATTGCACACCCGTATAACGCCTCATTCCTTGCACTACTTCTTCCGGTGGACCTTCCAGCCTATGACTTTCAGGAATTGTTCCGAGGTCTCGCTCCGCTTCACCAGGATCTGTTGTGGCAAACAAACCTATAGGTTGTCCTACAACTTCCTCGGGGTGTTGACTGCAAAAGGCATAAATGGCTTCTAGGGCCGCTGCTTCAATGGCGTCCATAATTCTGTAGCCCGTCGTACTGATCTCAATAGGCTGCCATCGTGAACGGAAAGGATGCTGAGGTATACTCATCCTGACATAGACCCTATGGATTCCGTCTTCCACATGTTCAACAGCGTCGTACTGAGGGGGTTCTGTATAATGGAAAGCCTGCAAAGATTCCCATAGCAAGCGAGGAAAACCCTCCCAGTGAAGGGCATTAGTGTGGAGATGCCCTTCCGGATCCCAGAAAACATTGGAAGGTGCTGCCATCTGCGACCAGGATGCAAATGGTAAAACTTGTTATCTTGTTAGAAGAGTACAAGATAATCAGATCAAGGTAACCAATTTTTGTTAACAGCAAAGGCTGGAAATCAGATGGAGAACTAAGATCCCATATAAGATACCCAGCTTAAAGCTGTCCTTAACTCTTCATTACCCTATTCCAAAAACAAACAACATATCCATGATGTATAAAATTCTTTTATTGGCAAAAGATGCATGCACGCGCTACTCGCCCTCACAACCAAAACAACTGCCGAATATTTTCGGACTTACGTAGTTAATTTCGGTGGCATAACCATACGTCTCTCACTATATATAACTAGTCGGTAAACCCTACGCGTCCTAATAGCGTGAACGTGGTTAGTGTACCTGCAGAAGAAAACACAGATATATATATCTCGTGAACCTTTCATGGCAGCACGACATGAAAGCGTCCCCAAACATTACTGTTCACTATAGAAACAGCATCTGTACAATTACCGCCGTACAGACAACGTTAACATACGTTATCGAAACAACGTATTCACGGGGGTACCGCAATATGCGGGGGTATGAACAGCGATCGCCATACCCTGCGCCGAACCATATACTCCCAATATAATCAACCTAAGTTGGTATATTGGCAGCATCTCAAGTAGGCCACTGCTTGAGAAACAGCGTTCGGTTCGCATCACCGACGGGATGGCCAAGCTTCCTCAGTTGGCTGAGAATCCTTACCTTCTTACCTCCGTTCGTAGATGTCGTTACAGGAAGTAAGGTTGGGTTGTGCAGAAATTTAAGTTTTGACAGAAAGTAGTGCTGCAAGTCAGATCGATCTATACATATATAGATACCATTAGCCACCTGATACTTTCCCATATAAACCCTTAGGGCTTTACGTTCTAAGCACAACCTTAACGGATCCAACGTATTTGGTAAACTCATTTGTTGGCAAACTTTTATCCAGAAAACACCTTTTAAGAGCTATTCTAGATGTAAAGATAAACCTACAGCTCTGATACCAGCTGTGGCAGAACCGCTCGAATTATTCCGGCTCAAGTGCGCTATTGATCGCCGTACAACTGCAATCAGCTTAACGCACTTCAAACGGAACAATCCTTTGGTCTGTCGGGTCTCCGCCCGATTCAACCACGGTTCAGCAGGATCGAAGCAGGTTTATCTCGCACGAAGGCGAGTTCACATCACAGAATAGCTCATCAACTTTTAATTTACAACCATACAGCATTATTACAACCGAGTTTCAAAGATAAGTAAACTTATACATAACCATGTTCAACTGACAAGCATAACAGCTTGTCTAAACTCACAGCGGAAGAAAAAGTTTTACGCGACTACACACGTCGCGAAGACGGGCGCCAAGCTTAGCCCAGGGCCTGGTGTCACTCCGGAGGGTCAGTGCCGGCCGGGGACGGGTCCCACTCCACGGACCAGCCAAACGGAACGGACGTTGGCCACCCAAGGTTGTCCGTGGGGTTCTCGTAGGTTATACCTGAAACAGACATTGGCAAGGCTGAGTATTCTAATACTCAGCAAGGCTTACCCGGGATTGGGTATACTTAGCCCATAACTAGACTCATGAAGGCATTGCAAAGGCTCTGGGTTTGTTTTCAGCTGAAAAGTAACAAAGAGTATGAACTATTTTCAAGTTTTAGCTCTCATTTTCTAGTTGAGTATTTATTCTAGATTAGCACTTACACTAAGCAAACAAGGTAGTGATTTATCATTCAACAAGATTATCTATCATTAGTTCCATTTCTTACTCAATGTGGCAGAAGGGATAAGCAGTCTCAATCCTCGTGAGAGGCGGACGATTCGAATCGAATTTAACCTTGCAAGGTAAACCTAACACACACGCTTGGAAGATCCAACGATCGTTCCGAAGCAACCGTTTGCCTTTCATTCCGGGTCGTGGATCAGGTCCACCACAAGCGACTGCAGGACCGTACGCACACCCAATGTGTACAGGACATACGTCTGTAGCGCGACTACAAAAACCGTATTCCTGTCTGCCTTGCAGAACGTACTCCCGCACGTCGGTGCGTGTATACATAACATAAAATCGAGTGGTGGGAGGTATGTCCACTTGCCGGGCCGATTGGTTACTAGGCTTACCGCTTACCATATTTCGCGGCATGTGGCTAGTACTTTCAAAAACTTAGCCACCACTACCAAACATTTCGGCCTTAAAACTTTTCATCGAAACAGACAGGGTAAACTTCCAGGTCATGACACAACACATGACCCTGTCCGTCATCCTTATAGTGGTTGCAATAATGTAAACATTCAACTCCTATATCGCGCGAGTGACAGGGAATCACCCGACTTCTACCGGTCCTATTAGCGGAGCATCTATCCGATAAAGACTCGGAAGCATTACATTGGATTCCTAGGATTCATGCATCTAGGGTTTCACTTCAATTCCTAGACTTAATGCAAGATATAATATAGCTAGGCATAGATGATAATGTAAATAAAATAATGGGATGTGTCCGGGGCTTGCCTTCTTGGGTGGGGGTGGGGACAGGAGAGTCAGAGATTTCCGAACTCGGGTTCGGAGCTTCAGTTAACCCTTCGACGACTTGTGCTGGATCTTCTAGAAAGCCTTGGTCTTGCCCTAAGACCAGTTCGTAATCCCCGTCGTCGAGTACCGTTGATTCTATATGAGATGCAATAAAGTAAATAAGGTGAAATTTAAATTTGGAATTTCACGTTTCAAATATTATAACTCACCCAATTAGCACACAAACATGCATAGAATAAAGAGGGTTTAGATTTGAAATACTGTTTATAAAGATATGGTAGAATTTATTGTAATAGGAACTAAAACATTTAAATTAGATTTGAAATGAACCCAAATTTAAATTAAAAACTTTTAAATCAAAGATTATAGAAATTTGATTATAAAGTATCGCATTAGTGACTAATAATGGTGTTAATTTAGAAGAGGTTATATAATAAGTTTATTTAATATTTCAAATTTGAAAGTTCAAATAAGAGAAGTTAAATTTAAATCAAATTTAAGTTTGCAACTTAACACAAGTTAACTAGAGTTCATCAATCATTCACATTATACTTTTAAGAAGAACCAAAGAACATGAAATATCAAGATTGAGTGTATTTTACCCTTTATCATTAAATTCAAAATACATGTAGAGATATTTTATTTCAGACTAAACTCTATTAACAAGAGTCATAGAGTTTGAAATCTACTTTCTAACAAAGTTGGTTTCACTATTTTTAGATTTTTCTGTGAATTGTTATGAATTTTACAAGGCAGAAAAGGTTCTCACATGAAATAACAAGTATCTCTTACACACTAGTCCCTGCACTTTACAGTTAACCCCCTGAAAAGAAAACGCAGGGAGCAATCAAGCCCAGGGCCATGGCCGGCGGTGAGGAAGCTTCTGCCCGGCCAAATTCCGGCCGGTGAGGTCGCCGGCGGTAAGGGGAAAAGAGAGGGGGAGCACGAGGGGGCCTTGGGCTACCTGTGGGTGGTCTCGGAGGGGGTCAAGGCGGTCGGAGGAGGGCTACCCGCGGTGGGCCGAGCCGGTGGCCGGAGGCGCGCGGCGGCGGGGTAGTTCCGGTGGGCGGAGGTGGGAGAGGACTGGCTGGGGAGGTTCTGTAGGGCACGGGGGAGCTCACGGTGCAGTCAATTTGGGGAGGAAAGGAACGGAGGAGGGAGTTCCACGGCGACCCGAGCTTCGCGGCGGCGGCAATGGAGGAGCGGCGGTTCTGTACGCGCGCAAGGTGCCCTGGGCGGTCCTTTTATAGCCGAACGGGGTGGTGGCGGCTCACTGGCGCCGTAGGGCAGAAGAGAGGGGAGGGGATAAGGCTTGCCGCGGGGTTTTGCGGCGGCGGCAGGAGAGGCGCCGGCGAGCAATGCAGACAGCGCACAGGGTCGTGGCACACGGGCGGGGCGCCAGCAAGGGGGGAGTAGAGCGGTGGCCAAACAGCAGGCGACGCGTGGATGGGGGAGGGCAGGGGAGATGGCCGGCGGTGAGCCAGGACGGCTCATAACTCCGGCGGCAGAAAAGCAGGGGAGGCAGAGCAGGGGGGGCAGAGCGCAGGGAGGAAGAAGGGGTGAACTGACTCAAGGACTGATCCGTAATTTCAGAGAAAGACAGGGGCCTTACTGTAAAGGGCTTGTAACTTTTAAACCAATGCTCAAATGAAGATGGTCCAAAAATCAAAAGTGCATGGTTTTTCAAACTCTACAACTTCTCTTTAAGGTTCATCTACATTTGAGCAATAGTTTTGGAGATAACATAGACTTAGTAATAATTTCATATTTTATGTAAATCCCTAAGTAAAATTACTTTTACACATACACCCTATGGTAATTTCATACATATTTTTGAAATTTAACCACTGATATTACTTTTTGCAAAATAACCCTTATGTTTTTAAACTTTTCCCTCATTCCCCATCCATTTTGCATAAAAGGACCTTTAATTAGTATTAATTACATAAACATCCTTTCTTTCATAGCATTGCATACATAAAGTATATTTTTTTTTGCCAAACTTTGAACATACAAGCATGCTTAAAATCTAAGGTATAACCTAACTAATTACCTGAGTGTCACAAGAGGAAGAAGAAGGGGGGGGGGCCAGGGGCTGATGTGAAAACTTCAAAAACTCCAGGGACCTTGATGTAAAACTAGATTTTCTCACTGTTTTATATCTCAACTGAGAAAATGGTCAAAACAAGAATTGTAGAACTTTTCAAAACCTACAACTTTGATTTAGTGTTCAAATTCAAAAACTCAAAATACAGAGCTTTATTTTTGAACCTTGGACTTAGTTCAAACTTTTTAAAGTTTTTGTCCTTATTAAGGTAAATTTCATGTATTTTTGGACTTAATTGCAAGTTTTATGTAATGTAATGATGACTAACACTCTTACACTTTGAATCCTAGTCAAAATTGGAAGTTACATTTGTAATTCAAATATTTTGCATAAAAGGACTCCTACTTTTGAAAAATTACACATAAGCCCTTATTTCCACACATTCACTCAATTTCACTCAATTCAATACATACATTACACATTCTTTCCTAGTGTGTTACAATTTTGACACCTAGGATGTCACACCTTTAGTCTCGGTTGGAGGCTCCAACAGGGACTAATATTCCCTCATGCCCTCTAGCCGTTGGATACTAATGCCTAGATTAATCCGGGTCCAAATGTGGCCGAGACTGATGCATGGGATCGATGTGTTGTTCTATAGTAATATATTATCTTTTTGTTATCTTGTACTAATATCACGTCTCTTAATTTGTAGTCCGAGAAACAAAAGTATTATACGTTGCATGATAATAACAATTCATACAATAGTAAGAAAGAGATTTCATAGTCCTTAATCTTAGTGTCAGTGTTTCGGACCGCCGACCAGTGAATTTGTGTTTGCACGTCTGGTCCGAATGGTGTGCAAGAAAGACTCAGAGGATTATACTGGTTTGGGCGGAATGTCCCTACGTCCGGTCCAAGCTGCTCGTGTTCTTGCACTGGTTTGCACTACGGGTTACAAACGGGCGAGAGATGGAGCGGGTGTCACGTGAGTGTGCGAGTGTCTGAGAGTTCAGTCTCCCCTTTTACGGGGTCCCTCCCCTTCCCTTTTATATGCCAAGAGGCAGGGTTCGGATACACGAGAGAGAGAGAGAGGGGGGGGGAGAGGGAGTAGGTCGTCGGGATCCCGCTACTCCTCCTCCCTGCGCATGGGCCTCGCTGGCCTTGTAGGTGATGACGGGGGTGTCCCTGTGCCGCTCCCTGGTGTGAGACGTGCGTCTCAACAGCGTGGGTGGCGCGGGTGTGACAGTTCATGTACTCGTAATCTAGGCACATAATTTGTTAGTGTGAAGTATGTGCTTGTTAGTGTAAAGCTTGTGTGTGTTTATGTAAAGCTTTTGAAAATTTAAAGTGCAGTAAAAAGGGTATTTTTGTAATTATGGAAAAACTAGGGTTGTTTTTGCAAAATGTATTTGGATGGGAGGTAATCTCAAAATAAGTGAAGGGTAGTTTTGCAAATTTGTTTTTCTTACTTTATGTCTTGTAAAAAATATATATTTATCCAATAAGTTGCATTAGAAATGCATGTGTTGAATTGTATAAAAATTTGGGTAAAGTTGTGAAAATAGGGGTATTTATGTAATTTTATAAAAGTATAAGTCCTTTTGTGCAAATAGTGATTTACAAAAGTAATTCTCAAAGTTACTCAGGACTAAAGTGTAAAAGGTGCAAGTCATCATGACATGTCTATCCGATCATTATGACGTGTCTATCCCGTCATCATGACGTGTCATAAATGCTTGCATTTAGGTCCTGAATTTTATGAAGTTACACTCTTTAGGACAAAAGTAATTCAAATCCAACTTTTGTTCAAAATTTAACGTGTAAAGATATAAGTTTTAAGTTTTTGAACTTGGGCCCTAAAGCAATATTGTAGAGTTTGAAAAACTCTCCAACTTTCATTTTGGGCATTTCTTCATTAGGGTTTTAGATTAATGGGAAATTTATGCTTTACAGAAAGGTCCCTGCAGTTTTCTAAATTTATGCATAAGTCCTTGGGAAGTCTCTTTTCTCTTTCTCCTATGTTTCTCTTCTCTCTAGCATCTTCCTTCTTCCCCCCCCCCTCGGCATCTCTCTCTGGTCTCCATCCTCATCTCCACCCCGGTTTCTCCCCTCCCCCCTCTCTCTCTCCTCCACCCGGCCCGAGCGGCGGACGGGAGCTAGCAGCACAGGGCGGATCCAGGCGGCCGGAGCAGAACGCTGGAGCGGGCACGTGGGCGCGAGTGGGTGCGGAGGTTGGCGCAGGAGCGGCCGTAGCAGGCGCAGGAGCTGGCGGGCTGGAGCGCGCAGGCGCGGTGCGGGCGCAGCGCAGGCGACGGCGTGAGCGGCACGCCGGATCAAGCGATAGCGTGCGCAGGGTGCAGCGTAGGCGACGGCGTGAGCGGCACACGGGCGGTGCGTGCAGGAGCCGTGCGCCAGGAGGAGTAACTGTGCAGGGCAGGGCGGCGACGTGCAGCGCATGGCGGTGTCTCCACTAGGGTGAGCTCAGGCCGCGACCGAGTTGGTGTGCAGGAAGGTCGCGCGCGGTGCGGGAGGAGCTGCAGTGCAGCGGCTGGCGGTGCGTGCAGGAGCCGTGCGCCAGAAGGAGTAACTGTGCAGGGCAACGACGTTCAGAGCGACGACGTGCAGGGCGGCGACATGCAGCGCATGGCGGTGTCTCCACTAGGGTGAGCTCAGGCCGCGACCGAGTTGGTGTGCAGGAAGGTCGCGCGCGGTGCGGGAGGAGCTGCAGTGCAGCGGCTGCGGGCAGATCCGCACGGGAGCAGTAGAGCCACGCATGGAGGACGTTGGAGGCCATCGAGGAGAAGGCGGCGGAAGGCACGGCCCTGATGCAGGCAGACCACGGCCCTCGCGGAGACAGAGGTGGCGGTTATGGCGCGGCGAGTCAGAAGGAGAAGCTACGTAGCGACACGAGGCGGTCGGGACAGGAGCAACGCGGTGCGGGTTCGACGCGCAGTGCAAGACCGGCGGCAGTGGTAGACCGGTCCTAATGGCGTCACAGCAGATGGAGAGGACGACGGAGTTACAGGACCCGGAGGTCCGAGCGGAATTGAACCAGCACGTTCGCGAGTGCGAGCGGAAGTGTTTTGCCAGTGGCCGGCTCGGCTCGATTCCGCAGGCGTGTGCGCGTGCAGGGCAATAGACCATGCGCGAGCAAGTTGAGGGCCAGTGGTGTGAGAGCAGAACGGGAACAGCGCGCAGGAGATGCGACCGGGCGCGGCGGTCCTGCAGGAGGCTACGCGGGTGTGCCGACCGTGTTTCTGCAGCACACGTGCGTGAGCAGAGAAGGCTCAGCTCATGAGCAGGAGGATCTTGAGGTTTGCAGAGGAGTTGGCATAGCGAACCAATCCGGCTCTATCGTCTCGTCCCAGGGGTCCACGACATCCAGCAACTCCTATCCCTCGCCGATCGTTCGAGCAAGACCACAACACCTCGAAGGAACTCCTGGATTTCCCCCATCGAGCCTCTTCGATCCCTGTATGCCGGAACATCATCGCCATGACAAAGCCAACCGCCATCACCATGAATCACCGCGGGGATTACCCCTCCAGCCATTCTCTGCCCACTACAATCCCCTAGCAAGCTTCTTCGTCACCCATGGAATCTCGTCACCGTCAAGTACTTCTCATCGCCGATCCTGTTCACCGCGGGAATTCACTTTCCTCCTATTCTCCTCCACAACCAAGGCTATCCCAAGGTTTGCCCTGATTCACTGAATCTTCCTAGTGCCGGCGACCCCTTTTGCCAGAACATCGTTATCTTCATCCTGTTCTCTGTTTTCCCCGACCAGAGACTTAATTGCTTTGATTTAGAAAGTTCTAGGGTGTTCTCTATAAAATTTCCAGAGTCTTCTTTATTTCAAATCAGTGAACTTCTATATTCCATAGAATTTCGTGAGAAGTTCATAAAAATACAAAATCAGTTTTGTTTAAATCCTTAGGTCAAAATCTACAAGTTTTATGTTGTGATCTGGAGTTGAAAGTCTTTGATTTGTGGTCTATGTTAAATATTAGGAAATGAATGCTTTATTTGTACCTTATATGATATGCATGTGTTGTGGCTAAAAGGGTAAATCATAGGATGTATGTCTCAAGTGAAGATGTGTGGTATTTAGTTAATCCTTTTACACGAGTGCTCATATCCCTGCCATCAAGACTTTGTCCTTGTTTTGATTGCCGTTTCCTTAAGGTCCTCTTCGTATAAAGATCCTTGTTAGTCCGGGGTGCATCTGCTGCTTAGCCAATACATCTCTGCAGCTATGCTTCAGCGTCGGCTAACGGCTCAGGCGCTAAACATTCGTTTCCTTGGAGTCTATGATGTTTCTGGGTAACAGCTGTCAGCCGATGCATTTCTTTGATATGCTTCTACCATCGGCTGGTTAGCTGATACGGTTGTTATCTTTTTAATGTCGGCTACTGCCAATATAATTCTTTTGTTCTGTCCTACATCGGCTGCACATAGTCGATGTATCAAAGGTGTACACACAATCTTAGGATTCTTGCTATCGGCCAATCTAAGTCGATTCTAGTTGTTTTCCATATCGGTTATGGCCGATCAATCCTTAGTTTACCCATCCTTATCCACACACTTCTATCAGCCGATTTATCGGCTGAGAGATGGGCTATATATATCTATCGGTCACATACCCTCAACCACATTCCAATCAGCTGTACGTCCCTCAATTGTTGTGCTGACGTAATCGAGCCGATACAACCACACCTAGTTACCTAGAATAACATTTAAGCACATCTCAATTAAGACACAGCTGCTTAAGGAATCACCCCTCTGTTAAAGTAGTCGATGCTTTCATCGATCAATTAGAAACCCGGTGCACCTATCAATCGGCTAACCTCTTCCGCTTATATACAGAGACCGTTTCTACCGATTTCTCTTTCAAACAGAAATCAGCCGATTTCCTAAGGCAAAATAGATAGCTCCTCCTTTGCCAATTCTATCGGCTAAACCCCTCTTGTTCCAATCGGCTCTGTTGTAATCTTCAACAAATAGCCGATTCTAATTAGTTGTCCACCTAAAGCTCTACCCAAGTTAGTTTCTAATCTTTTTGATTGTTATGTGAGTAGTATGTTAAATGAGTGTTTAATTGCAACTTTATTATAAAGTAAGGTAGTTTCATATGCACACTTTGAATGTAATGTTGCATTGCATGTAGATACGACTACATCCGCAAACGGTACCTACAAAATCTCCCAGGAGTCTACGGAGGATTTTCCTGAAGACCAAATGAACGTCACCGAGGGATATCGGAAGCCCCGAACCAAAGTTTGGAAGATCTTAACTTTACTGACTTCAGCCCCACCAGTAAAGGCAAGCCCCGGTGCATAACCCAGTATTTTAAATTACTACATTATGCAATCTTATACTTATATATTATATCTTGCATTAAGTCTAAGAGTTGAGATGGAACCCTAGATGCATGAACCCTAGGAACCAATGTACTGTACCTGAGTCCTTATCGTGTAGATGCTCTGCTAATAGGACCGGTAGAAGTTGGGTAATTTCCTGTCACTCGCGCGATATAGGAGTTGAGTGTTTACTATTCTGCAATTACTATAAGGATGATGGACAGGGTCATGTGCAGTATCATGATCTAAAAGTTTACCCTGTCTGTTTTGATAAAAGTTGATAAGGTCGCAAATTGTGGTAGTAGTGGCTAAGCGTTTGAAAGTACTAGCCACATGCCGCGACATATGGTAAGCGGTAAGCCTAGTAACCAATCGGCCCGGCAAGTGGACATACCTCCCACCACTCGTATTTTGGTTCTTCTGGTTACTTGATTCGACGTGTGGGAATACGTGTTGCAAGGGCAACCAGGAGTACGGACATGTAGTCGTGCTACAGGCGTACGTCCTGCACACATTGGGTGTGCGTATGGTCCTGCAGTCGCTTGTGGTGGACCTGATCCACGACCCGGAATGAGAGGCAAATGGTTGCTTCGGGACGATCTTTGGATGTTCCAAGCGTGTGTGTTAGGTTTACCTTGCAAGGTTGAATTCGATTCAGAATCATCCGCTTCTCACGAAGATTGAGACTGCTTATCCCTTTTACCATATGGAGTAACAAGAGCAATTATATGGTTATCAAAGATGGTGTTTGACCAAAGATTCTACCATGCTTGAATAGCTAAAGGTGCTCATCTAGATTGGATAATCACATAGAATTTGAAAGCTAAAAGTTGACATTAAGGATCTACTCTTTGTTGCTTTTCAGCTGAAAACTCTACCCAAAGCTAAAAGCCTTCATAAGTCTAGTTACATGGCTAACTATACCATGAAACGGGTAAGCCTTGCTGAGTATTAGCATACTCAGCCTTGCTAGTTATATATTTTTCAGGTAATATCTTTGAAGACGCTACTCTTCCCCTGCCTTGGCCCTGTGCTCTTCCGGATGGTTGGTCCGTGGAATGGGATCCGTCTCCGGCCAATGCTGATGATCCCGAGTGATGTCATGCCCGGGCTTAGCATGACATCCGTCTTGACGACGTGCTGTAAATCATCGCGCATGTTTTTCCGCTGCCAAAAACCATAGCTTTAACAGTTTGTAACAACTTTTCTAAATTTAGAACTTCGTACTGCTTTAAGAAACTCTTGTATTGTAATTTCCTGTGATGTAAAATATGACGGTGACTGTATCTCTGGACTCACCTTCGTGTGAGGTAACCTTATTTGATCCTGTATTCGGTGGTTTATCGGGACGTTACCCGACAGGCCAAGGGATTATACGGTTTGAAGCACGTTGGAGCCCTCAGGAATGGACTCGCGTACTTGAGCCGGTATAATTCAAGTTGGTTCTGCCACAGCGGGCCCCCAGCGTGTTTGGTGGATGACGTATGCCCCGACAAGACGGGTGGCGTGAGCCCCCGGCGCATTCTACGGCTTGACCCATGATGCGGTGGACGAACAGGGCTTGCCACAATGGCCTGTCCTCTCCGAAGGTCACATCGAGGCACGTGCTTACCTGCCGTCGCGCTAGAGGTTTGACCCCGGCCTGTCATTCCATGAGACCCTGAGGGCCCTATGTCTCTGGGGTGGGTACGGCCGAATCCTCACCCACAGTGTCGGGCGAAGTGGAGCTCCCCCTACGGGGTTGGGTGAGGCTGATCCTGTGCCCTCGGGGTCGGGTGAGGCGGAGCTTCTCTTGTAGGGGTCGGACGAGACTATGCCCGCATCCTTGGGGTCAGGCGAGGCGGAGCCTGACCTCTGGTGGTCGGGTGAGGCGGCTCGTGTCCTTTGTCTATGCTTGGTATTGGGCCGTCGGTGCCCCTCCTCCTGGTGGGCTGTCCGTGGCCATATGACAGCGTGGTCAGGCTGAGCCGCATAATTCGGGAGAGCTAATCTGCAGTTAGCTTCCTAGAGAATATACTTTGGGGGATCCGTGATATTCGTCCCCGACACTTAGCTTATGAGGCGGCTGTTTTGCGAAACAATCACCTCGTTCTCTATCATCCCTCTCGTTCCATATCATAAAAAATTCTACATAAAACTGGATGACACGGATCTATGAAAACACTGAAGCAATGTACTTACTTTATATCGTGATGAATTTGCTGATAAAAATTAATGGTATAAATCAAAGCAACAGGTTTTAACTCTAGTTGATGGATCACCACACCAAGAAGTGGTTCCGCCAATGAAAAATCAACGACATATGTATAGCGAATATTTATACTCTAATCGCCCCTAGCTAGTTTCTCATCAGATCACTTTGGAAACAGAAAATTTACCACTCGTTCAACTTTAATATACACCAAGCCAGTACTCTTGTGGCAGGAGTATGGAGAACGATGAGTCCATGGCCAGTTCATAGCATCAGAATGAAGGATCCACTTCACAAGTCCATCCCCATAGAAGTCGCGTCGCGTTTGCTCTGAATTCCAACGAAGGTTCGTGTTATTCAACTGTTGTTGAATTTCGACACACGGAGCTTAACGTGTTTGCCACTCTCGTTGGAGTGCGACGTGGCCGGCCTTGTATGATATTAGTGAAACTGAGACGTCAGAACTCACAATCCAAGAAACTTATATTGATAGGAACCAGTCCACACAGCAACGTCAAACAAGGACCTGGAAGTCAAGTGCGTGGAAAATGATCTGCAGGCATGTTGGCTAACTGCATCTTACCGTCTTTACATGTACATATAGCAGTGGTAGCAGGGATGGAGTCACACACAGGGACACAGATAGAAAAGCTGGCCAGGCGGAATTAGGAGATAGAAGACGATCTTCCATATGTGTTGGCGTTTCTGGAGGTTTGTGCGCTTCAAGTTGTTCTTGTAAAGCCAAGTGTACTTATTTCTGTTTGAATATATATGCTCTCTGGCTTGGCATGTGCTTGTGTTTTACCTAACTTGTGTATAGCTATTACTAAGTAGTAACTCAGCATATTTCATCCTATTACCTCTTTTCATATGACAAATTTCATCTGAAAACTCTCATTACTTTTCGTATGTTTTAGTTGTTCCAAATGTACTCTATTATAATACACAAATCGTTTTGGTTAGAGATATCGAGGTCTGAAGTAAAATGATATAACATAGGTGTAACACCATGATCACTGGCTCAGTGGCTTGTTTGATAGATAATTGAGTATGTTATTTCCTCTCTTAAATGATATAGCAGTGCTCCTGCTGATTTCTTCACAAAAAAAAAAGAGTATGCTCTTGCACTCATCTACATCTTTCCCTGGTAGCGTTATCATGGTTTGTGCGTGACCTGAGGTGTTGCCGGGCAACATTTTTTGCATAAAGACTAAAGAGGTCAATATCTGTTTGGACCTCATGTAGTGAAACAAAATGAGACCTGTTGGGAAGAAAAATTAAGACCTGATACTGATAGAAGCAAAGCTTGTGTTCTTCTCTGATAGACCTATTTTATTTCTTCAAAACCACTTGAGAAATAATAACTTCTTGTTGTTAATAGCAATAGAAGTAAACGCCTGTATCCATGAATTCGCAAAAAGTTATGACTACTAGCTCGTGGGCCATGCCAGCTTCTAGTAATTTTTCTGAACTAGAGGGCCACTTGGCTATTTTTGTTTAAGACTGCTAACTTCTGTCTCTAAACCTGCATGTTTGATGTTTCTTATGGAAGGTGTGCATCAATGTTTCCGGCAATTCTGTTGCTGCTCTCTCCATTCGTGCTGCAACCTCCTCCATGTTCATTTTCTGAAGCAGCAGAGTCACCCTTCAGCAACGAGATTGCCACTGACAGGGAAGCCCTGTTGGAATTCAAGGCAAGCTTGAGCCAGCAGTCGGCCGCACTTGTCTCATGGAACACTACTAGTGATTTCTGCCAGTGGCCTGGTGTTACCTGCAGCCTTAGGCACAAGGGCAGGGTGTCAGCTCTGAATCTTTCCTCGGCAGGGCTTGTGGGCACCATCTCCCCTTCCATTGGAAACTTAACATTCTTGAAGTATCTCAACCTTAGCTATAATGTGTTACAAGGAGAAATGCCATCAACAATTGGCAACCTCTGGCGGTTGCAATATCTGAATTTTAGGGGAAACTCACTTCATGGTGGGATCTCAGATAGCTTAAGAAACTGCACTGGCCTTATCTACATCATGCTTGACCAGAACCATCTTACCGGGGGAATACCTTCTTGGCTTGGAGGTTATCCAAACCTTGTGGCTTTGCTCTTGTCGAGGAACAATTTGACTGGGACCATCCCGCCATCACTGGGAAATCTCTCATCGCTAGAGGCGCTATATGTTCACACCAACCAGCTTGAGGGTTCGATCCCTGAGGCGCTTGGCAGGCTCAGGAATGTCCTGTGGCTGGCATTATTTGAGAACCACCTTTCGGGCACCATACCTGAAGCTGTATTCAACCTTTCTTCAGTTGGTGCATTTGGTGTGGATCAAAATGACCTGCACGGTACACTGCCACCCAACTGGGGAAACAACCAACCAAACCTTGTTTTTGTCTATCTTGGGGTAAACCACTTCACAGGAAGTGTTCCAGCTTCCCTTGCCAACGCAACCATGATTCACACTCTCGACCTTGGCGATAACAATTTCACAGGGAGGATGCCACCAGCAATTGGAACACTTTGTCCTGGCATCCTCACCTTCGACGCAAACAAAATTGAGGCAAGTGGCACAGAGGGCTGGGAATTTATCATGCCATTGACGAACTGCAGCCGCCTCCGCGTGCTTAGCTTCCAGTTCAACATGCTTGCAGGTGAATTGCCAGGCTCTGTTGCGAACCTGTCAACGCATCTCCAGGTGTTTTACACCGGATTTAATCAGATTAATGGGATGATACCACCTGGCATTGGTAATCTTGTCGGCCTGCAAAAGTTGCAACTCAGTCAGAACCATCTAATCGGTGCCCTACCAAGCACAATTGGTCTATTAAAAAATCTGCAAGCTTTGTGGGTAGATGGCAACGAGTTATCAGGGATCATTCCCCCCACAATCGGAAACCTAACACAGCTCCAACTACTCACTTTTGACAATAACAATTTTGAGGGACCTCTTCCGGTGAGCATCAGGAATCTACAGCAGTTGAGTTCAGCAAACCTCTCAAACAACGCATTCACGGGTCCATTCCCCAAAGAATTCTTCAACCTTTCATCTCTGTCTTACATTCTTGACTTGTCCGACAACAACTTCAATGGTCCCCTTCCACCAGAAGTTGCAAGCCTTACTAAGCTCGCATACTTGAATATCTCCCGTAATAACCTATCTGGGTCACTACCTGACACGCTGAGCAACTGCCAAAGCTTGCTTGGGCTCCATTTGGATGGCAACTCATTTAGTGGAAGCCTCCCTACATCTATCAGCGAAATGCGTGGATTGGTAGTTCTGAATTTGACAGAGAATCTCCTATCGGGTACAATTCCACAAGAATTTGGACGCATGAACGGTCTTCAAGAGTTGTATCTCGCACATAACAACTTGTCTGGGCAGATTCCAGGGACCTTCCAAAATATGAACGCATTGTACCATCTTGACATATCTTTCAACCATCTCAGTGGCCAAGTCCCAGTGCATGGCGTGTTTGCCAATTCGACTGGATTCTTATTTGTCGGGAATGATGGACTTTGTGGTGGTACCACGGAGCTACATTTGCCTGCTTGTAAAGTTCAGTCCGGGAAGCATGGCAACATGAAAATCAGGGTAATTCTTATAATAACGATCTCAACTGGGAGCTTTTTATGTTTTGTATTGGCATTTGTATTTTTCTGTTGGAGAATGAAAAAGGGAGGTCATTCTACAACAATTGCAACAACAGCCCTCTCTTTCATGGATGATAAGTATCCTAAAGTTTCTTATACTGAGCTGGCCCAAGGAACTGACAGATTTGCCTCTGCCAATTTGATTGGTAGAGGAAGATATGGATCTGTATATAGGGGCAGGTTGTCATTGAAAAATGCTGAAACTGTAGTAGCTGTCAAAGTTTTTGATCTGCAGCAATCAGGTTCTTCCAAAAGCTTCATGGCTGAGTGCGTGGCTCTTAGTAAGATCCGCCACCGTAACTTGATCAGTGTCATAACCTGCTGCTCTAGCTCTGACTCGAGACAGAATGATTTCAAAGCCATTGTGTTCGAGTTCATGCCAAACCAAAGCCTTGACAAGTGGCTACATGATGCTAATCCACGTTCAGATGTGTCCAGGCACATACCGGGCCTGACACTAATGCAAAGACTGAACATTGCTGTCGATGTTGCTGAAGCACTTGATTACTTGCATACCAACTGCGAGCCACCGATAGTGCACTGTGATCTGAAGCCAAGCAACATTCTTCTCAATGAGGACTTCGTCGCCTGTGTTGGGGATTTTGGCCTTGCAAAGATCCTTTATGCTTCAGAAGGTGAACAAGTCATCAATTCGAAGAGCTTCACTGGCATAAGAGGAACAATTGGGTATGTTGCTCCAGGTAACTCGAAGTACCATGACTCTGTCATTCTTCTGTAATTGCGTTTTCGATCATATACTGACACTGTTGTACGTACATTATTAGAATACGGGCACGGCGGACAGGTCTCTTCATGCGGAGATGTCTTCAGCTTTGGAGTGCTCCTCCTTGAGATATTTACAGGGAAGGCACCAACTGATGCCATGTTTGTGGATGGGTTAACTTTGCAGGGCTACGTGAAGATGGCGTTTCCAGACAGGCTGATGGACATTGTTGATCCAGTCCTGTCCACTGATGAAACTTGTGCAAGGAATCAACAACACAGAAGCAATGGATGGGGAGAGATTGACAATGCCATCATCTCTGTAACTGAACTTGCACTATCCTGCAGCAAGTTAACACCATCAGAGAGGATTTCGATGAGAGACGCTGCGGATGAGCTGCGCAAGATAAGAGACCGCTACCTTACCGACCTATCAAGGGCAAACAATTTGTGAATTAGCAAACTGGTAGGTCATGTGTATGTATAGTATGTTAGGCAGAGTCAGTTACACAGTTTGATATGCATATATATTGAGATTTTCATGGTGCACACAGTACCACCGCTTAGTGGTATATAATATAGAGGGGATCTAGCCCTTCATTAGTAAGGGTAATTTTATAATTATTTTCCAGTTATAAATGAAAATGAAGAGATGGAATTAGAAAGATAGTCCAAATGAAATGGATGTTGATGTCATTAATATTTTTCCCATAGTACCCTTATAATACCTATATACTACTCGCGTATATTACCTATACTACTGCTGAAATTTTCAGTAGTATAGAATTAATCTGATCTGTGGATGTTTCTATACTAGTCTTTTTCAAACATTAGTATAGACTACTATAGTGCACTACAAAAGATCTCTATATATTTCAGTACTGAAGGGACTATTTATTTATCTACTTACTAATGTAAGTTGAATGCAGTGTTGGACGCAGGATATGAAATTCGGGTGCTGAGGCGTTATTTTGTGCCTCCATAAAAAACAAAATAAACATCCTTATAGTAAATTATAACACATGGTTTATTGTTTCATGTCGAGGCGGTTGGCGGTTGCTACACGATATTATATACCTCTTGAAAAATCATGTCCAATTGGTTAGTGACTGATATCCCTCATCAGTGACCGGTTTGGCTACTAGTGTCTCTGGTGACGTATAACCAAAACAAAAAGGAAAGAAAATGGGAGAGGAAAATCAACCTATAATCTCAATTATGTGTATATATAGTTCAGGGTACACAGGAAATAGGTATTGTATATCTCTGTTTATACAAATTTTCACACATACATAAATATCAACACACAAGATTGTCCTATGGATCCCAATCAACACACAAGATTCACCTCGTACTCGGGCTGGAAAAAGTAGTGCGAACTCCTCAACATCTCGTTGAGGATCGCCGGGAACCCAATCGTCTCCTGAGCGCAAGTCGCCATGATCAAAGTGGTCATCTATCCAATAAAACATAAGAGATTAAGCATATTTAATTAACAGGTGAAGCATTAGAGAGAATAATAGCTCTAAGACAAAGGTAGGAAGTTAGCAATCATTCCTTAAGTTCAAATTTTACAAGAAGTAAATATTAATGCAAGTACTCAATTTTATTTCGCTCTCAACCCCTTTAAGCAAACTTTTAAGTTCACTTCATGGAACCTTGGCTCTGATACCCGCTGTGAGAACCGCCCAATTTAATATCATTTTAAGCGAAACCGTTGGTTTTTATCGTGAAGATGAGAGCTAACACGCACTCGCACAAATGGCGCGCTACGGGTTAACCCACATCTAAACTATCAAGGACCAACTTAACCTTTCGCCGAAAATAATATTAAATCCGGTAGTCCCGGTACGTGCTCCAACATATGCCCAAGATCATGCACATGCACATACCGTCACAAGCTCATACATCACCAATGATCCACAAAGAGCAAATTTTAATACAAAGTTAAGCGACTAACCATTACAACATTAATTTAAGGAAAGGTTCCGAATCTGAAATTTAAGGTTCAAATAAAGGATACAAGCCTCGGGCTCACAATAACATAGAAGAGATAAAAACTATAGAGTTTAATGTTTATCATGGTAATCCTAAGTACGATACGCAGCGGAAAATATAACGATAGATAATATTAATGGCGTATTGCTCAAGGACACCATCAACCATAATAGCCTATTCCTCGCCCGCGCTGGGTTCGGCGGGGTAGAAATGGCCAAACACCACTTCCGGCTCACCTGCAACTTAGTATAACAAAGCAACATGAGTACAAAGGTACTCGCAAGACTTACGCGAATAAATAAACTAAGGAATATGCATATGAAGGCTCACAAGAAGGCTTTAGGGCTAAGTAAATTAAATAAGCATGAACTCCCTAATTCCACCATCTAGCCTCCTAGCATTTTAATTAACTTGCCCAACGCACCTCAAGTTTTAGTTAATTATATGACTCAAATCCTAAGTATCAACAAGAGGTAACGTGACATGTAACCAACCATTTGATCAAAACTTCTGCGAAGATTTCGTAGGATAAAGAGCTTGCTCATAACCGAGAGCGCGGCAATTCGAATTGATTCATTAACCTTGCAAGGGTGTACAACTTTACCCACACGACACAAGGACCATGCGACTCACCCAACCAATCACATTGGGCAAGGGGGTACTCGCATCAACCTTTCCCGATAAGTTGTAACCGTTGAACATCACGCCTAGCTTGCGCGGAGAGTTACCTAGGTCCACCGGAGACACCCCTAAGCCTCTCTACAAAGCCCTATGGCCACGCATCTAGGACCGTGCATCAACGATTAGAACTAGAGGATAATCGGTTTATCCACCCCATGAATGGATATGTGGTAGTACGATAAGTGCTCAATTTCCGAGGTCATCCACGGACGGTCCTTAACCAATTCGAGCGGACTATGCCTCCGAGACTCCTTTCCCTAGGCCCTACCTTCCGCTCGAATTAAGACATAACCATCGCGCCAACCCCTTTTTCGAACTTCCGACAACAAGGATAAGCACAAGTATACTAAAAGTGGTGTAGTGAGTCAAGTGATCCTTATTCCGATGTTTCTAGCAACTAAAGACCAAGTCTAAGCATGACTAAGCGTTCGCTAGATCATTTAAGTGTTAACTACACGTGACAAGGACATGGAAGTAAAATCAAGAAAGGTCATAACTTGAAAGTAGGATCAACAATGCAATAGATAAACATATAGCATATACATGTATACCCCATTGAGATAACTAACTAATCAAGTTAAAAGGGTCAAGGGATCATGCTTAGCTGCTTGCCTTGGTTTTCTTCTTGTTCAACAACACACTCGGCTCCCGGCTCGGTCTTAACGATCTCGGTGGGCTCAACGGATGCGTCCTCCGGCGTCTCGGTCACTAAAATGCATGAATGAGATGTGTGCATTAGGATGATGCTAATGATATGAAAAGAGTTGGCATGACATGAAATGGAAATTAAGTACCACTCAACACAAGGAGGCACGCAAGCAAAGTACACGAAGTTCGATCAATAGTTCAAAATCTAAGCCCGAAGGCGAACTTGCTCAAACAACATATAGCAAGAATAAATCATGATTTTATTTCTTCACACAGGGGATCTCAAGAGAAAAGCATGAGAGTTAAAATTGCATCAAGAACATATTTGTGGAATTATTTATGTTATTTATAAGTTTCACCTGCTAAACTCAAGTTAAATCTTAAAAGATACTCAAAGCATCTCTATAAATTCTCAAAGAATTACTGGAGATAGAGGACATGATGATCAAAGTAACAGAAGTGATTTTATCATTTTATCAATTTTCTATCAAAAGTTACACACTAAACAATTTTGCAGGCAGAATTTAAGCAAACATATTAAAACTCTAGCAAACAGCATGAAAACACTGCACCAACTATACCATCATCTAGTATTTTCAGTAAGGATTCCAACAAAACTTGATTTAACATTTTTAGAGTACCACAAAATAAGTTGAGCATTTAACTAGGTTTAGAAAGAATAAATTATAACTAAGTGTACAGAGCTTTAACATGTATAAAATTAATTTCTCTAAGTAGATCTATTAAAGAGGAGTCAACAAAACAAAATTCACAATTTTTGGAGACCTACAACAATTTCTATGCAATTTACAAGAATCAGCATGAAATAAAGGGGGGGAAGGCAGAAAACGCTAGATCCACCCGGATCTAGCGCTCCTGGGCACCGACAGGTGGGCCCAGGCTGCCAGCCCCGGGCCGGGCGGAGTCAAAGCTGGGGCGCGGCCTTGACTCGCCACGGCGCGGCCGGGGCGCGCCCACGACGCAGCCCGCGCGCGAACGCACGCGCGCGGCGCGGCGTCGCGGCGGCCGACCGGCGGCAACGCGACGGGGGCACGAACGGACGGGGGCGGCGCGCGCACGAGCGACACGGCGCGACGGCGGTGCTCGCCCGCAGCACGGGCGAGCGGGGCAAGGCGGGGAGCGGCGGCGCGACGGAGCACCGCGGTGGCGGAGGAAGGGGCACGTCGGGAAGGGGGTTGCGGGCGGAGGAAGCGGCGGCGGTTGGTCGGAACCGAACGAGGAGGAGGAGGGGATGGTGTAGGCGCGGCCAATCGGGCGGGGGCTTACCGGCGGCGGCGGAATGCGGCGGCGGAAGGGGAAGCGGCAGCGGGAGGAAGGAGAGGCGGGGGCATTAGGGTTCGGGCCAGGGGAGGAGAAAGGGCGCGGTTTGAAGCGGGGAGGGGAAAAGGCGAGCGGGCGGCATGGGAGGTGAAGGGACGGCGGCCACGCTGGCCCAGCCAGTGGCCGCCGGCGTGCGCCACCGCGCGAGCGCCCAACGGGCGGGGGCAGAGGCGCGGGAGGCGCGGAGGGGGTGGCTGACGCGCGGGCCCGGGCGCGCGGGAGAGAGAGGGGAGGCAGACAGGTGGGGCCGGGAGAAGGGAAAAAAAGAAAGGTAATGGTTCAACTTGCAAATTCAAAAACATGCATTTCCCGGGCTCCAAAATTCACCAAAATTTTACTGAAGTAAGATCACACTACCAAGAATATAATGCAATAAAAAACACTCAAAAAGACGCCAAAACTTGCCCACAATAATTCATCCAAAACTGCAGTTTTCAAACTTTCCAAGAATTCTATGGCTCGGCAGAGACATCCAAAAATTGAGTAAAAATATCTAAAAATCACCATTTGAAATCTAGTATTTGAATAAATTATTTTGGGGCACAGCCACATAGCAATTTTTAAACTTTCTTCACAAGCTACACTCAACAATAACAAGAAAAATTGGGTAACTCAAGTCAAACATGCACATGATGCTTGATGATGCTTGGATGATGCTCATGATGATGTACTTAAATTTTTATCTTGTGCTTTTACATTTTGGGTCGTGTAAGTGTGAACACTTTATTCAGTAGTGCAAGGTGATAATAGAAGCAGTGAGATGCTAAGGCTTTGAGAAAAGATATTAGACTTAATAATATGATTGCTTTCGAATTACTGAAAGAAGATAAATACAATTTTAGACAAATACATATGTTTTGACATGCCATAAACCTAGCGTAAACAAATCAGCTAGCCATTTCCATTTGAATTGTTTCAAAACATCCACACTGGGACCAGATTATTCACTATTCACCTCAAATTTAGAATGCAGCAATGTACAAATTCCCCGATTGAAGTGCATTACTAAATCTACTAAGCCAGCAATGGGTCCACATAGCCATGTGAGGAAGATGTCAGGGAAAGTTTGGAACACATACCAACCATGATATGAGACTATCATTGGAACTGGAATGTGGAAACCATTAGCCTGAACATTTGTTAAGTATAAATATATAAACTTTCACAAGTCAAAAGTTACAGAGCCATCTGTAACTCCGAAACCTGCTTAAACACTAGGATGCCGTCAGTATGCTGATTTTTTGGGCCAGCGTGAAAACAAAAAAGCCAGCGCACCTCGATAGCAGGAAAGAGCTGATGGTGGGCTCTGCTCTCCTATAGTTGCAGGAGGAGATGGTTTCGTGCAAGGTCCAGCCTTGATCGCGGTTTCAGGGAAGTATACCTCCGGCCAACTGTGATCTGCGTAAAAAAAGGGTTTCGGAGGATTTTGTGCCGTTGCAGTTATAAAAAAAGGCCATTTGTGCTGCTTTACCTGAGTTTTTGGACGTGTTCTGCCTCCAGTGGTGGGTATTTCTGCACACCATCACGCCCGAACACAGCAACCTTGCACTGCCTAGTGTTCTTGAATTCAATCAGCATGTAAATCGCAGCACTTTGCTCTTACAGCGCTGAGAAATTCAGACCATCCTTCAGCGAGATAGTGCGAGTATGTTGCTTTGCTGACATGAACTGTGAACTGACGGTCCAGATAATCGACTAGCTCAATGCTGCATCCCTCGTATAGCTGGCAGCATGCCGCGAGATGATGAGGTATAAACTGGAGTGATTACGAGAGAAGGATGAACGAAATTAGCAATACGAGACGAAACTTTGGAAAAATGCATGAACACTAAAAATGGCTCTGTTGCGCTAGCAGCTCACCAGCCTCTCAATGTCTCCCGGCTCTATTGTGAGCAAGTGGAGCGATGGCAAGAAGCCCACGTCACCTGGGGGTCAGCCACTCATGTAAACTCGAAATCAAAAAAGGAAGTTCAGCAATAATCGCAGCTCTGATAGGTAAATCAAGAAAGCGGCCGGGAAAAAAAAGAAAACAAGGGAACTGGATCGCTTTACTATTGACTGTGCTTGCCTATCGGATCCTCCCTCACTTCTCCTTCCTGCTGTTTCCACTTGACGAAGCACCGCCAGCCCCGCCCCTCTGATCTGAACTCCAGATGAAGATGTGCTGGCTATTTAAAACCTTACCGTCCTCCGTAAATGTGTGGGAAAAAAAGGTAAAACCAGGTACGAAGGTACACGTTAAGCCGTACATGGTCTACAGAGGCTGCTGTACCTTCCTCTGTTCCCCTATACGTAATTAGCAGAGTGCTAGGCCTGCACTCAACATAATCATGTTGCTGGCGAGAGCTGCCCCACCTCCGGCAGCTTCCCAACGATCTGCATCCGACGGCGGAGGCGCGTGTGGGTAGCTACCCACGTGTCTAGCCAGCAATTTTCGTTGGCAATATATTCCAGGGAGATAACAGCTAGGTTGAGTGTTGAACAGATATATGCACAAAAATAGAAACAAAGTAAAATACGAAAAGGGTATACAGTTGGTTTTTTTGTATCAATTGGTTCCAATCACTAATTCTACAGCACGATTAATCATAGGTGCAGGTCTGTATCTATATCAATCCAACAAACTAATTTAATGAAAATGTTAACTTAGCCAACAGGGAGAGATAACAGCACAACCAATGCGCACAGAAGAAAGGCTTGCAATACAAGCAGAGCGATAACGCATTTAATCGAAAAACTGGGGTGCAGGTGATAAGGGCATGTACAGCCCATTATTATAGCCGTCTCTTAAAGGGTCTTAAGGGGGTAAATGAATAAAATTTTAAGAGACAGGGTCTTAAGGGGGTAAATGAATAAAATTTTAAGAGACAGGAGTCGAACACACATTCACGGGGATTCTCAAATTGAGAGCTTACTAAGTAGATTGCTTCTGTAATTTCGTGATATTCTGCGATTTTAGGGGTTGGAGAAGAGCCTCCTCCACTTCGTCCACTGTGAGTGCATGCATCGATCAGTTGCTAGCTCGGTTTATTAATTTGGCGCAAGCAACTTTTAATTGATTCCTTTGTGAAATAATGTAGCTCTCCAAGAGATGCCCATTGCGATTGAGACGGACAAAGCTAAGGCCCAGCACTACGAGCTGCCAACCACATTTTTCAAGCTCGTTCTCCGAAGGAATCTCAATTCTCAAATACAGGGAAGGCAGCCGCCGGCTCAAGCTCCACGGAGCAACAACCAAGCTCTAGCAGGGAAAAGAAAGGCACAAAAAAGAGGTGAGAGAAGTAGTATTTTTTAGGTGTTATATAGGATTGGGAACTTAAGCTAATTTACTTTAATGTGAATTTGACTATTTATTTCAGATCTAAAGAGCTATTTTAGTCCATTCGTATCCAGTAGCATAAACCCAAGCACTCATGGAAGTGAAGTTGGTAATGCCATAATAGAGGAGGAAGAGGTGGTGGAAACTCATTTGGAGGACACCAATACCATAGGCCAACAGCCAGGTAGCAATGAAAATGATCAAGGTACAATAACTGAGTTCAATTCGGATTATATCATTTCTGATCCGGGGCTTCGGATTCCAATTGAGCAATTTAGTCCTAATATTAGAGATGAAATTAGGAGGGCTTTTATGGAACGAGGTCCAACTCAACCTAGTAGTCATGTTTTTCCTAGAGGAGAAGATAAAAGGCGCTTTCGAAAAGAATGGTTTGAGAAATATAATTGGCTGGAATATAGCTTCGTGAATGGTAAGGCTTATTGCTTTTGTTGTTATCTTTTTAGAAGAGTTGGTGTAGATGATGACAAATTTGGTTATGAGGCCTTTACAAAAGAAGGCTTTAGGCAATGAAAGAATGCCTACTTAGCACTCCCTAAACATGTTGGTGGCCCTAATAGTGCTCATAATAGATCAAGAGCGGCATTTGATGATTTTGATAATCAAAGGGCAAGTGTAAAGGAGAAAATTGTAGTTCATACCAAAGAGGCAGAAAAGAAGTATGAAACCCGTGTAGATACATCTTTGGCTATTGTAAGTTATATTGCCTTGCAAGGTGAACCGTTCTGTGGACATGATGAATCAAAAACTTCATTGAATAAAGGCAACTTTCTAGAATTTCTTGATTGGTACAAACTAAGAAATGAGGAAGTGAGGCAGCCATTTGAATTTGCTTGTCCTAAAAATGCTAAAATGACTTCTGGAACAATTCAGAAAGAACTTGCCGAGTGTTGTGCTCAAGCGGTTACCAAAGTCATAAAAGAAGAGATGAGTGGTTGTTTATTCTCTATTCTTGTTGATGAATCTCGTGATATATCAGTCAAAGAGCAAATGGCCATAATAGTCAGGTAAACATCCACTTTTATATCTTGTATTCTTATTGAATGTTGATGAATTTTGTTATAATATTTCTAAATATTGTGAGTTTCCTCATATAGGTATGTGAATAAAAAAGGGCAAGTAGTTGAAAGATTTTTGGGTATCAAGCATGTCAAGCTAACTACATCAGAAGCATTAAAGAGAGTAATAGTGGAGGTTCTTAGTGCCCATGGTTTAACTATTGCAAAAATACGAGGCCAAGGGTACGATGGAGCTTCTAATATGAGAGGTGAATTCAATGGTGTTCAAAAACTAATTCGTGATGAGAACCCATATGCTTTCTATATCCATTATTTTGCTCACCAATTGCAGTTGGTAGTTGTTTCGGTTTCAAAGTGTTGTTCATCTATAGAGGATTTCTTTGACTATGTGAACATGATTGTGAGCAGCACTAGTGCATCTTGTAAGAGGAAGGATTTATTGATTGATAGTCATCATACAATTGTTTTGAATAAGTTGGAGAGTGGAGATATTTCATCAGGTAGAGGACAACATCAAGAAACATCATTGCCTAGGCCTGGAGATACAAGATGGGGATCTCACTACAGGATATTGCTTCGTATTGAAACAATGTGGGACTCAATAATAGAAGTTCTGCAAGTGGTGCATGATGAGGAATGTAATCCATCAAGGGCAGGGGGGTTGGTGCCTACTATGGAGTCTTTCAGCTTTGTGTTTATCATGAAGATAATGTTACAGATCCTTCGCATAACAAATGAGCTATCTCATCTGTTGCAGAAGAAGGATCAAAATATTGTTGAGGCCATATATTTGGTTATTGACGTGTTTGAACAATTTGAGAAGCGAAGATTATGAGCCACTACTTGAAGAAGTCAAAACATTTTGCCAAGAAAATGATATCCCAATACCAAATATGGAAGATAGTTTACCCAGATTTGGTAGATCAAGGAAAGGAGGGAGAAACAACATCACTCAAGATCATTACTTTCATGTTGATACCTTCTTTGCTATCATAGATGTTATCACAACAGAGTTTGATCATCGATTCAGTGAGGTATCATCGGAATTACTTATTTGCTTTGCTTGCCTTGATCCTAGAGATTCATTCTGTAACTTTGATGTGAATAAACTTGCTCGCCTCACGGATATATATTTGGATGATTTTTCTTTTGATGACCGGAAAAGAATAAGAGACCAGTTAGAAACCTTCATTATTCATGTTAGAAGAGTTGAGGCATTCAGAGCTTGTTATGACCTTGCAAGCCTAGCAATGAAAATAGTTGAACTTAAGAGGCATGAAATATTTCCCTTGGTTTATCGCCTAATTGAGCTGGCATTGCTGCTACCAGTAGCAACTGCATCAGTTGAAAGAGCATTTTCAGCCATGAAGATTATTAAAACTGAGTTGCGGAACAAGATGTCCGATGGTTGGCTTAATGACTTGATGGTGGTGTATATTGAGCGGGAGATATTTAAAGAAATTGATCTTGAATCTATCAAGAAGGCTTTTCAGAAGAAAAAAGATAGAAATATGCAATTGCCAAAGTCTCCTAGACGCAATTAATAATAAATATACCGGTATAACTCTATACTCTAATTGTGTATCTTGTATTACATTTAATATTTTAACTCTAATATTTCGTTACTAATTTATGTTTTCTCTTTGTTTGATTGCTTCTTTGGTCCAATTATTGATTTGATGCGTACTTTACGTGTTTTTATTTATTTGAGGTACTTCTAGACCATATTTTTATTGTGAAATTTTATTTCCGTATAATATTTGAACATAATCTAGTAATCCACCGCCACACCTAGAATTTTCGGCGTCCTCCGCCACTGGGTAGGGCAGCACGGAGGGCCAAAATCAGTGGCGGAGCCACCAATGTGGCAGGGTATGGCGATTGCCATACCTACCCACCGAAAAATCCAATAGCGATTCGCAAAATTTTGCCCCCCGCCCGTCCGTGCCCAGCTCCCCCCGCGCGCCGCCCCAGCGCCCCGCCGCCGCGCCCCCTGCTCCCCCCGCGCCGCCGCCCCCGGCTCTCCCCGCGCCGCCGCCGCCCCCTGCTCCTCCCCGGCTCCCCCCGCCCCGCCGCCGCGCCCCCTGCTCCCCTCGCGCCGCCGCCCCCGGCTCCCCCCGCACCGCCGCCGCGCGCCCGCCCCCCCGCCGCCGCCGCCGCTGCCGCTGCCCCGCCCGCGGCCCGCCCCTGCTCCCCCCCGCCCCCCCCCCCCCCCCGCACGGCCGCACCACCGCCCCCTGCTCTCCCCGCGCCGCCGCCCCCGGCTCCCCCGCGCCGCCGCCGCGCGCCCGCCCCCCCCCCCCCCCCCCCCCGCACGGCCGCACCACCGCCCCCTGGCCCCTGCTCCCCCCGCGTCGCCGCCCCCGGCTCCCCCCGCGCCGCCGCCGCTGCCCCGCCCGCGGCCCGCCCCTGCGGCTGCTCCCCCCCCCCCCGCCGCCCGTCCTCTCTGATTATACTCTCTCTCTCTCCCCCTCTCCCTCTCTCTCTCTCTCTGATCCTCTCTAATCCGCAAGCTCCCTTCCTGCAGTGTTGCCACGCTCTCTAGTCTCTACCATTTCCTCTCCACTGCTCTCCACCACAGTCATCGAATCCCCTCCTATGGCCACCAAATAGGCCACTTGTTGAATTCTGTCTTCGTTGGTTAAAAGGTTGAGCGGCCAGTTAAGGTTAGGCTTGCCTCTTTCCATCCTTTCTGCTATGCCGGCTATCATTACTACCTAACATTCCTTAATTTTGTGTTATGCTAATTATATGAAAATCACAAGTCGCCATACCATAAATTTTTTGCTGGCTCCGCCACTGGCCAAAATCGAAGGAGATTGTGCCGCCTGCCGTTGGCAATGGCGTGCGGATCTCTGCCTCCCCTGCGCTGCCTCACGCCTCCACGCGCCCTGCATGCCGGCGGCCGGGATCCGCTGCTCACAGGACAAGCTCGTCGTTGCCCCAGCTCCAATTCGCACGGATCCTGCCCTTGCACGAGGCGAACAACTGGTGTGGAGGAAGGCCGCCCCCCTTCCCTTCAGGATGAGTAGGATGGGTTGCGGGATTTTTATGAAATGCACATAAATTTAAAGAAAAGTACAGCCCGTTTTGACTGAAAGCACTCGAGTGCTGCCGTGGTTTGCGTCGTGAGACAATACGTCATGGGTTCGATTTCATACGGGTCTAAATTTTTTGCTATTTATTATAACTAGATACAATTTTGACCACATGTTAGAGACGTGGGTCACGATTTATGTCACTAATAAGCTCTATTTATTTGTAATTATATTAGTGACGCGTGTAAAGAAATTGTGTCACTAAGACCATTCTCAATGCATGGTTTTATTGCACTGTTAGCAGGACCGAGAAGTGTTATGATGATAAAACTACTCTCTCATCCCATAAAATTCTTCCTCCTCTTTTCTTATAACTATCTTGATATATCAGCATATTTGTTGACGTGACACTTCTTTTTTTATAATTATCTTGATATGTCAGCATATTTGCTGTGATGTAATATATTTAATGCCCATAAAATTTCTTATGAAACTTCCACGGAGTGTGGACTAATTAGGTACCATATTAGGAATGTGTCTCAACGATAGCCGCTGCTGATTACTTGTGATCTGATATTAGTGACACGACTCATTAAGAGCCGTCTCTAATATTTCAACACACATGTTCGGACAAAATATTAGTGACACATTTCAACAATACGAGTCACTAATGTGCCATTGTGACGCAAAATAAAAAAACATGTTACTAAGCGGAGATACTCATATGTTGATTTCTTACATAGTGATAGGTCGTTTTAGATTTTGTGGGTATATAGTTTTTAGTTTTGGATATGCATCGACATGCCATATCTAGATGTATATTAAAAATTATATACGTAGGAAAGTTAAAATAACATTCCTTGCTCCAGTAGACATCTCGTATGCCAATAGCCCACGAGCCTAAACCATTGTATAACGTCCATACATTCCTTGCTGGACCAAACAACAGCCCGCGAACTCCCTTTGCTTTTTATCTTTTTTTCCTTTTACCGCGGACTCAAATTTCATAGGCCAATAGCCCACGAGCCCAAACCACACTATAACCTCCGTACATTCCTTGCTGGACCAAACAACAGCCCACGAACTCCCTTTACTTTTTATCTTTTTCTTTTTACCGCGGGACTCAACTTTTGTTAATCAGACGACTACCGCCTAGAAGGTCCGTGCAAAGAATTAAAGGATGCTGCAGGAATAGATAATTCATGTTTGTGTCCTCTTGTAGAATGTGCACTTCCCTTTAAATACTATGGAAATTTGTAACCGATGCTCCGAGAAACTGGTTCTGCGGTCGACCGCGCGGAGCACTCGCAACGGTCGATGCCCTGCATCGAGCTTGTAGCGGAGCCTACAACAGGTGTCCACTCCACCCATAATCTGGCTATATTTTCTTCTTTTCTTTTCCCCTTCCCTTTTCCATTTTCTCTTCCTAGTTCCAGCCAGCGACTCGGTGAGAGCGCGGACAGCATCGCGACAGTGAGGAGGGCGGCCAGATCCGCGCGGCTGCCGGCGGTGGACGGGTTGATCTTTTTGCTTTCCTTAATTAAAAATTGTGTCGCTCTTTTTGTTGTATTTTTCTATTAGTTTTGTTCTCAAAAGTTTGTCTCCAAATTTTAGCCTAATTTTTTCTTCGAAATTTGTTTTCCAAAAGTCTGTTCGCGAGATTTGTCTCCCAAACTAGGTATTAAGTTTTGCTTCCAAAATTTTTGTTTCTGATTTTTTATTCTCCAAAAGTTGTTTTTAAAACCTTTGTCTCCCAAATTTGATCTTAAATTTTTGCTTTTGAATTTTGTTCTTGAATTTTTTTTCTCCCAAATTTGTTCTTAAATTTTGTTTTCCAAATTTTATTCTCCTAAATTTTTGTTCCAGATTTATTTTTGAAGTTTCATCGAAATTTTGTTTTAAAATTTTTTTCAAACCTTTTTTCCAACTTTTTTGTTGCGATTATTGTTTGTGACCTTTTATATATTTTTCCTCTTTCTACAACTTTCATATTTGTGATTTGATCAAACTTTGTGTATATTAACTTTTGCATGTAATTTGTGTGTGTATAGTTTGTTATCAAAAGAGAAAGAGAAAAGGGATACGTGGAAAATAATACGGGTGTTCGAAAAAGTAGAAGCTCAAATGCGCTTGGTGAGCACGTGTGCCCGGTGATTAGCTGGCGGCTTGGCGCTACGAATTGCGATGAGCTAGATTACTTTGCATGTGTCCGTAAAAGGGAACAAGGACATACAGAGTGTGGTTAACTTACTACCTGGTTGGAAATTAACGGTACGGAGTGCTCCATACGGTCATCCCTAAATTAGATGGTCCCCTGGTGCTCTTTTATACCTTCTGATATCCTTAACCATCTCGCTTAGGCTCCGTTTGGATATCAGGGCATGGTATTGAATTGGGTTAAGACCAAATCGACCGTGGTATTGAAATAAGTCACATTCAAATTCAGTTGTTTGGATGACCTTTGAATTGACTCTTGGAATCCATAGAGCAACCGAACTTGATTCCTGTTTGGATGACATAGACATGGAATTAGCATTTGTTCAGGCATGGCAGAGGACCACCGCTCCCTGCCGCCTGCCGCGAGGAAGACGAAGGGGCTTGTGTCGGCGAGGAATATGAAGAGGGGAAGCCGATCGTGAGGGAGAAAGAGGGGGCACCGCTGCCCAAAGATGCTCCTGGTGGCCCTTGCCGGGCCGCAGGGAGCGAGGGGCGCGGAGGAACAGAAGGATGCGGCTAGGCTATGAGTGCTTAGGTGCGCGGAGGAGCGGCGGAGTAGGAGGAATGCGGGGGAGCGGCGGCGGAGGGGCACGGGGAGCAGAGCGATGCGCGGTTTCGGCTGCCGGGCTGCAGGTCGTGAGGGGCGCGGAGGAGCAGGAGGGTGCGGCTGGGTGGCACGATGACTTAGGGGCACGGAGGAGCGGCGGAGCAAGATGGACGCAGGGGAGTGACATGGTGGAGTAGCGGCGGAGAGGCGCCGGGGAGCAAAGCGACGCTCGGCTTCAGCCGCCAGGCCGCAGGTCGCGAGGGGCGCTGTCGGTACATACAAACAGGGGTACCTCCTATTAGGGTGTCCAGACCCTTAGCGTCTCGCTGTCGCCTCACAGGTAAGGGCGCGATGGTGTCTGGCTCCGGCGTGTGCGCCAAGCGTATCGTGGTGGATGCGTGCCACCACATGCTCGGCCACCTATCCTCGATCATCGCCAAGGAGCTGCTCAACGACCAGAAGGTCGTAATAGTCCACTACGAGGAGATCTACCTCTCCGTGGGCCTAGCCCATCAGGAAGTCATCTGACAGTCTGTCCACCCTGATGGACATGAGGTTATCCGTGACCTCACCCTTGTCCTCTGGGAGACAGAACGTACAGCCCGGACCTGACAGCTGGGACCGTGGTCTCCGGACCTCCCCCCCCCCCCCAGCTCACATAGGTCCGACGCCCCCATGTGCCCGTAAGGATCTCGACAGGCCCGGACCCCCCAGGGGGTCCGGCGCCACCACGTGTGGGAGCCAGACTCCTATGGGCCTGTCTCTCCAACTGGTCTCGGGGGCCCGGACCCCCCTTTTTCCTCCGGGAAGGGGTCCGGCGCCGCCACGTGCCGCCACAGAGACATCTGCAGGGCCGGCACTGCCACGCGCCCGTGGCAGAATGCCCTCTGCGAGACGCGAGCCCAACTAGCACATTAAATGTGGGTAGGTGGGCTGTGTGTGACCAAGTCAAAGCATGGTCTGCCCAACTGACACCACGGTAAGCCCGCCTGTTACCAAGGCGGCGCGTCACTGTACTCTGTGCGTGGGCAGACGGCGTGTAATCACATTACGGCGCCGCGCGCGTGAGTAATGATGGCCTGCTGCAGGTGTGCCGAGGCGTGCGCTGCAACAGTGTGCGCGGAGGCGACGGCGCTGCGGGTCAGTGCTGCTCCTTCGTCTGTCAGAGGGTCCTGACCCAACAATGGCAGCACGGCTTCCACTGTTGGGTAACACTGACAGCAGTCACTGTACCGGCAAGGCGGCACACGGCCATATCCTGGCTATAGATACGCACATCAACTTCCCGATTGAGAGGACTACAGAGAGGAACTAGAGAGGAAGATCTCCATATCTCTCATAGAACAGGCTCCTGTTAGCCGGGCCCACCTGTCGGGGCCCCTCACAGTGTAAGCACTCCCCTTGGTCTATAAAAGGGAGAGTGTACCCGTTAGAACAGGGGTTTTTCTCAAGTGTCACACACAGCTTCCAACGGCTAAGTTCCAAGCTTTCTCAAGCAACACAACACTCAAGTGGACGTAGGGAATTACGCTCCGGCGGCTCGAACCACTCTAAATCCTCATGTCCTTCCCATGTTTCTCCATCTTTGATCAAGCGCTCTTAGGTCTCCCCCAAACTCATCCTTAACTAGGATTAGGCGGGTGCATTCCGCCACCCAGCTGGAGATTTCCTCTGACAGGCGCGGTAGTGGAGGGGTGGCGGGGAGCGACGCAGAGGCGGAGGGGCGCGGACGTGCGGCGAATGCAACCTAATACATAGTGGTAGGGATCGGAATCGTGGAAGGAGTTGTAGCAGCATGTTGAATATCGCTTGGTATTTGCATTCCAATACCAATTCACAGGATATCCAAACAGCTGATATTGGGTGTACATAATGCCAATTCCAATTTGTAGCCTTTAATATCTACATCCAAACGGTACCTTAGAGTATTGCAATTATAAAAATACTACAACATTTCCAACATGAAAGATGTACATTTTTTATTGAAAGAATAATGACTCAGCTACACTTGACAGGTGAGCATATATGTTACATTTCACAGGTAAACATTCTTATTGATAATAAATTACATGTAAAAGCCCCAATGTTTCGAGGCAACTATGAATTATAAATTATAAATAACTTTAAGTTCTTCTGTCATGTCGTCTCTGGTGAATTCCTGTAGTTACTAACCAAAGAATTGCACTGCACCCACCTGTAGATCGTAATGCTTATCCTGCCATACCTGAAACCCTTACTCATGCTTCGAAGCTGATCTCCCACTCATCCTTGCCAACCATGAGAAAGTGGGACCCTCTGTCGATCACCATCTTGCCGTCCTCCCTCGCCCTACTGAAGTGCTCGCACGGGCTGACGTCGATCCTGACGCTGGCCTTCTCCCCTGCCTTGAGATGCTGGCTCCGGAACCCGATCAGTTGGCTCGACGGCCGGCCGTCGGTCGCGTTCGGCCACCGGAGGAACATGAGCACCGAGTGCTTGCCGTCCATGGGTCCGTGGTTCTCTACCTCGACCTCCGCCGGGAACTTGAGCTTCTCGCACCCGTCGTCGCCGATGTCGTCAACGTGGTAGTAGCTCGCGGTGTCTGTGGACGCCGCGGGCAGGCCGGCGAGTAGGCTCGTGTTGGGAGCAGGGTTCTTTCCGCCGGTGACTAGCTGGTGCGAGAACTTGGAGTAGCTGAGGCCGTAGCCGAACTTGTAGACGGTCTTGCCCGTGTAGAAGCGATAGCTCCGGCCGGGGTAGCCGGTGGCCGGGTCGGCGCGCATCCGCATGTCCGTCATGGGCACCTTGGTGAAGTCCTCGGGGTACCAGGTCACCGGCAGCCTCCCGCTGGGGTTGTGGTCGCCGAAGAGGACTCTGGCAATGGCGAGTCCGCCGGCCTGGCCGGGGTATCCTGCCCAGAGGATGGCGCCGATCTTGGGGTTCGATTGCGCGAACGTGATGTCCACTGGGCCGCCGGTGAGGAGCACGAGGATCACCGGTCTCTTCGCCGCGCTGGCGACGGCGGTGATGAGGCTCTGCTGCTTGCCCGGGAGCAGCAGGCTCGTCCTGTCCAGCCCTTCCTTCTCCTGGTCCTGGCTCAGGCCCATGAACAGGAACACGTACTCGGACGAGCTCGCCAGCGCGGCCGCCTGTCCCGTCGCGGCGAAGCCGCACGCCGCCGAGTTGCACCCGGCCAGGAACCTCACGTTCTTGACGTAGCTCTGGAGCACCTTGAGCGGCGTGGTGGTCTCACACGCCGGGCCGAAGTAGTTGCCGCTGAGGACGAGCGGGTTGTCGGCGTTGTGGCCGATGACGGCCGCGGAGCCGACCGCGGACCGGTCGAGCGGAAGGATCCCCACGTCGTTCTTGAGCAGCACGATGCCGTCCTGCGCCGCCTCGAGCGCGAGGCTCCTGTGCTCCGCCGTGCACACGTCCGCCGCGCCGAGCCCGCCGTACGGCTTGCTGCCGCGCGGGTCGCCGTCGAAGTGCCCCAGCCGCATGCGCACGGCGAAGAGGTTCGTTAGGGCCTTGTCCACGTCCTTCTCCGACATCTTCCCCTGCCGGATCGCCGCAATGCCGTGCTCCTGAGTGTAGGTCCCGCAGTTCAGGTCCAATCCTGAAATTTTCAAGGCCACCATAGGCTAAGAAAACTTTTTAAAAATTTGTTCCGTTGAGTAAATTGTTCAGCGTCTTGCAAAGGTACATACCGGCCTTGAGGGCGACGGCGACGGTGTCCTCCGGCGTGGGCGCGTAGCGCTGGGCGTCGCGCATGATGGCCACGGCGTCGCAGTCCGACGCGACGTAGCCGTCGAGGCCCCACTCGCCCCTGAACGTCCTGGTGAGCAGGTCGGAGCTGGCGCACGCCGGCACGCCGTTGACGCCCGTGTAGGCGCACATGACGCAGGTGGCCCCGCCGTCGACGACGCAGCTCCGGAAGGGCGGGTTGAAGGTGTCGGCCAGGTCCCGCGCCGTGACGCGGGCGTCGAAGTTGTAGCGCTGCACGCCGTTCCAGTCCTCGAGGTCGTAGGCCGTGGCGTGCTTGCAGCAAGCCGAGGCCTGCAGCGGCGCGGGCGCCGCGCCGCCTGCCGGGGAGCTGCCCTGGATGCCCCGGACGAAGGCGACGGCGTACTTGCCGGCCGTGGCCGGGTCCTCGCCGGGGGTCTCCTGCCCCCGGCCCCAGCGCGGGTCCCGGAAGATGTTCACGTTCGGGGACCAGATGGTGAGCCCCTCCGCCTGCCCCAGGTTGTACAGCGCCCGGGCCTCCCGGCCGATCGCCTGCACGCGTGCACGCACACGGACGTGTCAGTCCCAGATGGATCATGTAATCTTTACAGTTGACATGGCAGGAAGGCACTCTGGACTGAACATGCATGCTTCAGGTTCACGTTTGCAAAGTGCGTGCTCGGTAGAGTGAGTTGTACTACACTACTACTGCTCTTTCACTTCATTTATGAACAATCGATCGGCCGGCGCAAGTGACAAGGACGGGCACGTGTGGCCCTGAATGAGCAACAGTGATGTTGTTTAGTTGGTTGCCATTGCCACAGCAATGACATTCCTGAATCTACTTTAGGGTTGGCACAACAGGGATGGAGGATGGTGTCTGGCTGTCTTTTTATCTAGTTCAGGCTAACCTGACTCTCAAGTCAGAACAGGGGAAGGAACAAGCTCCCCTGCACTTGGACGGAAAAGTCTGAAACTCATCCAATCTGATGATCGAATACAAGATGGCCTAAGAAATACTTACAATAACCGGACAAACAACTGACACCTCGCTCGTTAATTCTAGTTTTTCTCCCATGTTTGTTTCTGGTTCATTTCGTGACTCTGTTCTTAGTTCTTACAGTTTACTCGAGTCATAAACTGCTACATTTGATTGAGTTTTTTTTCCTAAATTTGCAGAAAACAAAATTGAGCTTTTTTTTCATTTGTGACTGGACTTTTTCTTTTAATAAAATATGTGCTAAGTCACATTCGCTAAAAAAGAAATTTGTGACCGGACTGAGAATTATTCAGCGTTAAGCGCTTCACATCAATACTGTGGTGTACGGCATATATCGCGAGGATTTTTACGGTGCATAATACGACCATATACTACTGTCTGAAAAGGACTCGTATGTAAACATCGAACAGGTCGAAATTTTTCTATACCACTGAAACATTGACTAGTAGTATGAGGTAGTATATCTAGGTAGTATAAGGATAATATGGGAAAAATTATTTTACTACAAGGTTTCACCCTGATGCAACAGCCTAAAAGTGTTGCAATATGCCAAAAATAGTTGCAATAGACAAGATTGTAAAAAATTATAAAAGTTATCCTTAATTTATATTAAATTAGTAATGACAATTTTACCCCTTCTAATGGATGGTTGGATCTTTTATATACTACATGCTACCAAGTGATAGTATTGTGCGCCGTTAAAGAGGCTTATATCGCTGTCCTTCACTCAATCATCCAGCTGCCATCATATCTGCTGCTACTAACAATCCTCTGAATCTATTCAGGATCGGATCCAGCCAGGCCCTAGTCCGTTTCTATGCACGACTGATGTCGACGTCAATTTAAGCCCTAACAGTTGCAGAATATCAGCTGTTACCAATCAATGGGAGAGCCTGGCAAACAAAAGCAGGCCCCGCTGATGTGAGGCGCCTACCTCTCGTACCGGACAAGGGCACGATGGCAGTTGGCAGGAGTACGCCAAGCGGCCATGGCGATCGAGGCCAAGGACGGCGGCGCTCGAATGGACGCGCCGTTGCAGCTTGCAGCTGTGTGCTTGTGTTGTCGTCTGCTTGTTTCGTGCAGTACGTAGCTGATCAGAGGGATGTTCCATGTGGTGGTAGCACTGTAAAATCTCTAGGAGGGAGCAACCAGAACCAGATCAGGACATCCTTTCTGTTTTGCAACCACTGCACCGGATATCTTACTTGAGCTAGCTAGCTAGAAAGTGGTACCTTTGTGTACCTACCGGCACTACGGCAGTTAGCTAGATGGCCTTTCTATCTACTGTGGCCATGCAAGGTACCGAGACTGATGCTATCTACTGTGATTGTCCTGTGACTGGGAAGCTGGAAGGAACATCAGCAATTTTTGCATTGACCCCTTGGCCCTAGCTTCGACTTTGGGGTTCAGCTCTTATGTACTCCCTCCATTGCAAAAGCTATGTAACGTAGGGAGTAACTACTAGGCTACCGTACCTCCCGGGTAAATTCTGATAAAAAGTAACCATGCATGCGTAATTCTTGAATTTTTTTCCCGGATATAAAAGGCTTTATTTAGAAATGAAGCGCTAGATGACGGCATATCACATCGGTCCAACTATAAAAGTGAGTCCACACAAACACAATCCATGCGGATAGGATTGTGTACGCATAAAAATGTGATGCACTAGCTCAATAAATTTGTCGTTGAGATCCACGCATAACGCAATATTTCCTTGTAGTCCTTGTGGTACGCGTGAGAGTAGGGCGTAGGCGTGCTCACCTGGCCGATGCGGAACCAGAGGCCCTCGTCGAAGGAGGCGGCGGTAAGGAGCACCTGCGGGAAGCTGGTGACCCCCCGGACGGCGCCGTCGAACCGGAGGCCGTGGCCCCAGAAGGCCAGCCCGTGGAGCCCCTCCGACCAGTACTTGTACGCCGGCACCCCCAGCCGGGGCACGCCCGCCGCCTCGTCCCCCATCTGTGACACCTTCTCCGCCACCGTCATCCGGGACACCAGGTCCGCCGCGCGCCGCGACGCAGGGAGCGACCGGTCGCAGAACGGGAGGGACCGCGACGGCGACGACGGGCCGCACGAGAACCCCGGGTCGGCGGCCGCCGATGGCGACAGCATCAGTACCAGAAGCAGCAGCAGCGCATGCGCCGCCGTGCTGGTGGCATCGTGGCGGGAAGAGGTGCCCATGGCGATCGAGAGAAGCGAAGCTAACTAAGTTAGGAAGGGAGAACACGTGAGAAAGCCAATGGGGGTTACAAGGATCGGTAGGCTTATATAGACGTCCTCGGCCAATGGAAGGCTGCCACGTTTTCGCTTAAATTCCCTTCACATGGAAAGTGATGTAGGGTATATATCTCTCTATATGGCCTTTGATAAATCTACATGGAATTTTAGTTTATTAGTTTAGTTTAATTTCTATCTATATACAATATCGTTTTCTCATCGCTGCTAAGAGCAACTCCAACAAACTAGCAATAATCCTATGTAAATTTAGCTAGTTAGAAGGTTTGTAAAAGAATAAAAATTTTGCCAAACATTAAGGACACCAACAGACTCTCTAAATCGCTTGCCAATCCATATTGAAATCACCTCCACATCATCTCCTCCTTGCCATGTCCCTACAGTGCTTCATGCGCGTCCCCGTCGTCGTCCTCCTCCTCGGCATCCGGCAAGGCCGTGGGCCGCGTGTGTCCAGTGCTGCCGGCCGTTCCTCCGCCCCCACGCCGCTGCCTGCTCGTCCAGATCCATGCCTCCAGTCCCCGCAGCGGCTGCCGGCGCCTGCGCTCCTCGCCTACCTCTCGCCGCGCCGCACGGACTTCCTCCTCTTCACCGGCCACGCCGACGACTGGCTCACCCTCGCCATCGCCTCCTCAGCCTCCTCATCCGCGGCATTGATGCGGCCCTTGTCATCCACCTCGAGGCCCACCACGCCGGGCAAGGAGGGCACATGGTGCCAGGGAGGGAGGGCGCGACGGCGGGAGGGTGAGGGCGCAGGGGGCGACGGCGGGTGCAAGGCCGCGACGGCGCGAGGTCACAGGGGGCGACGGCGGGAGGACAAGGGCGCGGGATGGCGAGGGCGTGACGGCCGGATGGCGAGGGCACGACGGTGAGGGTGAGACCGCGGGAGCACGTGGGCGGGAGGGTGCGCGGGCGGAAAAGCCGAACTGCGCGCGGGAGGTTAGATGCCAAGTTGGAGCCGCTCGGTAAAGAAAGCGAGTGAGGGGGGCGGTATCCCGAGCGAGATAGCGAGATGACGGAGATAGCCAGTCTGTTGGATGCCAATTTCTCCTCTCTTTTTTTAACCGATCCAAGCAGGTTTAGCAATCCTCTTGAAGTTGCTCTAATATGAAGTATGTATGTTTTCTATCTACTGCTTATTAAAGCATTGCCTTTTTCGGTAAACTTGCTAGATTCACCAACTATTTGTGCCGTGGTTAAAAGTTTTCTAATGAACACTTTAATTTGTCAGCTAAACCGTTAAAAGATCATCAAGAATCGGTACGAGTTGGACTTGCTACCTACTGTACGTACGACTCTCCATATATGTTAACGTGCATTTAATGAGAATACTATCTTGCAACTCATATGGCAGATCATATATATCGTGACGCATGATTTTCTCCTATGTTTTGTGCCACAAAAAAATAGTCCACTAAAACAAAGGGGAGCATTTCTTTTGTCGAGATATTTCTTACTGTGTTTGAAAGGTGACATTGATATTTTTCCCACTAAAACTTTGTAGAATGTATCGATTTTTCCTGGCAGGGTTACTTTTAACACACTAACTTTAACAGTGAGTGTGATATTAGTTGGAGGCCATTGTCTCTAGATGATCTTCGGACATGGAAATGTGTATCAAAACCATCCAGTGGCATACCGTAGCACTAGTAAAATGCACAGCCGATCCTTGACCTTGGCTCAGGATGTCATCCTGGTTTCTAAATTTTAAAATATATATTTAGATCCTCAAACTTGCTAACGGTATCACGTGAAGTCCAAATTATTATTTTTAAGTTATAAAGTGAAAGTGTTCAACTTATATAGAGCTTAAATGTGGGTTCAAATTTTATTTTTGAATTTTTCCGCTCAACTCTTATATTTTAAAAAGAATCAAAATTTTGTTTTAAAACTTTATGCCGAATATTTTCTTTGCCAATATTTTCTTAAAAATTTATCTTTTTTGTTTTCTATCTTTTACAAATTTGATCATATAATTTACTTGTTTTACAATTTTTCTATACGGATCTTTTGTATTTGAATATATTTGTACTAGTAAACTGGTATGAATTATTTTCGTGCATATATAATTTTTTATTTGAACAAATTATATAACTTTTGATTTAGTTTAAACAATTGTGATTTGGACCTTACGTGATATAATTAGTAAGTTCAAGGATCTGAACGTGCATTTTGAAAGTTTGAGGAACGAGATGACACCTGCAGCAGCCAAGTTCGAGGATCGGCGGTGCATTTTACTCCTGCAGTACCATGTGACGGTTCCCATGCTTCTTCCGAAGGGGGACTAAGTTAGTTTTTGGGTTCCTCCCCTTTCTCTCTACCTGCCACGCTAGCTCTTGCAAAAGTTCTAGCTTTAGCTTTAGGATCAAGCAAGAGTACTGCAGCATCATGGTACACACAATGACCTAGAGGGCGTACATGCATGGTTAATCACAAAATTAGAGTGAATTAGTCGATCGACGACCCTTTTAGGCAGACTTTCAGGTTAACTGTACCTAATACAGTTGCTGCTGCAAACATGCATGCATATAAGTAACGATGGAGCTGACGCCCAACCTCTCGACGCCATGCGTTTACATGGCTGCACAAACTCACGCCGCTAAACCTAGATTCCCTATCTAGATTCCTCTTCAGCTGCATGCCTGGAAAAGACAACAGGTGAACGACTGAGGATCAGGCACAGTGTGCAACCGTACGTACGTGAAAGGTTTCGAATTTTCGAGGCTAGCTTTGGCTTTACTAGTCACGGCCATGACGACAAAGATAATTTTTTAAAAAATAAAAAAAAACACTATGGACAAAGAGAGGTTGATAAGACAGGCCGGTAGATGGATGCAAGGATCGAGTGTACACATGACCTACCAGCCTGACCAGCCAGCATTATCTGATTATCTCATCTTTTTTTTCGATTCCTGTAGCTTCTGCAATGCCGTGGCGATCGATAATTCGGTTGTTGCAAATGCAAGTACGTGGCCCCGTGAAGAGCTAAACATACATAACAAATTTACTATATATACAATGCATATTCATTGGTGTATGTATATCTACTGATGTGTGCTACTCGCTCTCTGTTCTAAAATATAAGGCCTTGTTTAGATCACCTTCAAATTCCAACTTTTTACGCTCTCTCTCCATCACATCAATTTTGGGACACATGCATGGAGCAGTAAATGTATGTAAAAAAAATAACTAATTGCACAGTTTAATTGTACATCATGAGACGAATCTTTTGAGCCTAGTTAGTCCATAATTAGATAAAATTTATCAAATACAAACGAAAGCGCTACAGTGGCACTGTTGCAAATTTTTTGCAATCTAAACGGGGCCTAAGTATCTAAATATTCAATATTTATCCCAAAGATACGGTTTTCTAAGTGTATTTGGACATTGGTCATTTTATTTTTCACAGAACTTTACTCTTCCAACGAGCTAAATGTCATGCAAAGATTCCCTTTTCTTTACTCCAACCGTACCCTCTAATAGATATCTGGAGTTCATGACATGCAAATATTTATATATGAATTTTAATCCATGCGTCACCCAATCATCTAGCCTTCAAATCCGCAATTGACAACCAACGAAACATTCATGAGTGGCACGTTAGTCATAAGCTTATCTCCTTGATTTGTAGTAAAATTGCTAGCAGGATACTTATATTTCAGGACGGATGGAGCACAATTTACGCTTGCACATGAACATTGCAAATCATGAGAATTCTCATGATGAGAAGGCGCCGCTTCGTTGTTTGCCAATGCAGTCAATTAAGTTTCTTTCCCACATGACGCGGCGCCGACCGTTTACCACACTTCCCTTTCTCTTCTGTATGTTTGCAGCTGCTGGAAGCCTCATAACCGGCCGGAATCTGCCTTGTACGCCTGTAACCACCGGCGACGTAGATGTATCGAGCAGCAGGCAGGGACAAGAAGAGACGACATGCATGGAGCTGATCATGAGCTGGCGTTTAAGATGCCAGTGTGTGTGACTTAGAGAGGAGGGGAGCGCGAGTGCTAGCTGCACGTCGGCGTCTCGGCCGTCCTGTCAGAATCGAATTCGATGGCCCCGACCAGTTGGTGGCCTGGTATAACTTAACGCTGATGATCCTAGCTATATGCATACGGATAAAAAGGAGCTAGCAACAGTTGGTGTCGCCATCGATCTTCAGTAGCGCACAGTACAGTCGCTCACGGATGGATTGGATTGATCAAACCAATCCATGTTCATGCATTAATTGATGAAGAATTTTGTAGAATTAACAATGTAATTCTTGTGTATCTGATAAGGATCACCGTGCCCAATTCGATTGAGCCGATCCAAACGCTCGCTAATGATTTCTTTTCTTTTAAGAATGGGCCACCTTGCAGCAGCCGATGACAGGCTCGTAACCAAAATCCGATGAACGGCTAGCTAGCTACTCCATCCGTTCTAAATTGTACGTATATAGATATAGCGTTTTATCTAAATGTATAGCAAAATCTACGTATTTAAATTTGCCAAAATAACATACAATTTGGAACGGAATGAGTAGCTAGCTGTGACCACCCTCGGCATAGAGAAGGACGACAGGAGATTTGCCGTAAGCTTTCCTTTTAATTTCCCTATCGATCGAGAGAGAGAGAGAGATCGAGGAGAGCGCGCGCGAATTGTGCACGTCGCTTTCTCGGCCGCCGTCGCGTCGAACTCGATGGTCCCAACCAGTTGGTGCAACGCTGATGATCATCCTACATTCATGCATTCCGGTTTAAAATAAGAATGATTTGGTACGACATCAATCCGGAGCATGTAGATCGAGCTAATCCATCCAGCCAATGGGTGATCGAGTGACTCTGATTTGTGCAGTTTAGATTATGTTGATGATAACTATCATGGCCATTGGCTAATCAATCGCCTCTGATCACTGTTCTTTTTAAACAAGTGCATGCATTGTTTATATATATATATAATAATCAATTACCATCTTTTTAGAATGTGACAGAGCAATCAGCTCTGATTCTACTCTCTACGCCCCAAAGTAAAAAGAAACAGATGAACGATGTGGTACAACAAAGAGGTCCTGAAACATATATTAACTTGCAAAAGATGAATTTGCTTTTTTATTTTGAAATCCTAGTAAGCACATATATTAATGTTGCTCAATTAATGAGCTTTTCTTGTAGTAGTTTGTATCCACTGAATTTATTATTCTTTATTTATTAGCGGGATAATGCTATGCTACGTACGGTGCCTTTGTTTTCTTTACTTTAAGGACTTCTATCTATGGAACAGTGGAACGAGCTGATTTACATGTACTATTATCTACAATGGAATTAGCTAGACATCAGGGAAAATCGTGTAAACAATGTCTGGAGTACACGAGATTGCTTCGGAATGGGATTTCCTAGTTAGCTAGCGCGCGCCAGGAGGGCTCCCAACGATCCGTCTCGGACAATCCCAGATTCTCGCTTCAGAATATCCGTGTAACTCTCAAAATTCCCCCACACATTAGGATGGATTAAATTCCTTGTCAATGTTCTATTATTTTTTGTGGCGAAAATCCCATCCAATAGCTCCGCCCTCTGGTTTCTCGTGAACAATCTGATAATAATAAACACCTCGATCTTGCAAGCGGTTCCTATCGATCTCACCTCAAAGCGCATGACGATGAAGGCATGCATGATTCCAAGTGTTCTCTCTCTGTCTCCGTTCTTATCCTGCATGCTCTGTTTCAGGCGTTCCGCGCAGGGCCATGATTAAAAAGTTTCTTCCTACCTGCCGCCTGCCGGTAATGATGGTGGAAGATCCTTTCTGCGAGTGCACGCAGGACGTCCACGGAGAACTTTTGCAGCCTGGTGCTTGGTAGCCTTTTTCTTTTCTTCCCTCTGGACAAGATCTCATGAGGCAATGATTCACGGAGCACTGCGAGCTATGGACAGACAGGCGTAAAGCTGAGCCGCACGACGGCCGCCGATCGCCGGAAGATCGAGTAAGAAGGCAGCAAACGCATGGAGAGGCATGCAGCTAGAGACCGGAATAACTAACAGAGCCGGCCGGCCCAGCGAGAGCGAGAGGGACAGGACGCGCTCCGACAAAACGGCGTCGCGTCGCATCCACCTTATTACCTGTCATCCGCATCCATCCATCCTCCTCCGTCAGCTGCCATGTAATCTAATATAATCTCCTAACTGAAACTATATCATCTCTGCCAATCTTTATCCATATATCCAGATGTTTTATCTTATCTTTCCATGCATATCCAGATCGATCATATTTCTTCTTTCATATATGCATCGTCCTCTCGGCCACCACTTTAGCCAGCGCGTGCCCCCAATTATTGGTCGATCGGTCGATTTGTGTGACGATGACGGCGATTAATTCCATCATTTCGTTGGTTAGTTAGGCTGTTAGTTAGGTCGCTAACAACCGAATCCATTGATGGGCTCTGGTCAGGGAGGAGAGGCGCCGCCGCCGCTGCTATTCCTCTGCGGCCACTTTGTGCTAGCTAGCTAGCTGCTGCTTGCTTCAGGCGAACGCGTTCGTCGGCGCTAGCTAGCAGCTAGCTTTATGAGTGTGTGCGGGCATGTGTAACTAACCACTCAGCTTTATTTTGGTTCACATGAGTATCAGATTAGCACGCATTGCTTTGTTAATTAGGTGTTGCATTGCACTACTGCAAACGGGCGGGTAAAAATATAATTTTAGAGATATGTGCAATACTCGTTTCTAGTTCTCGCAGTTAGAAATATTATTTTTGGATATGAGTAACGTGTCCTCCTAAAAGTGATTTCCACGGGCGCGTCACGCCCCTACAAATCAGTTTCCAAAAAATAAAAAATCTAAAACAACAAAATAGAAAAGAAAAAAATTGTAGCCAACCATCCACCACAGGCTCTGTACTATCGACTATCGAGGTATAATTTTTTTAACAAAATATGCGCACTTGCATCACCCGGAGTTCAAATCGCATACCTCAAACCTCGCGCGTACCTTCCTCTCCACCATACTACACAGTCACTTATGACTCTATGGGGTATACTATTTTTTATACTAACTTTGAAATTGATTTGCACCTGCCCCTAAAAATATTTTTCTACTTTATTCCAAAAATTTATTTAAATTTTTACATATAGTAAAATGAATAAAAAAGTAAAACTTCTACACTATGATTATTGTGAACTATATATAAAAAAATATGCCAAGTATATTTCAGTTGATTTAAAGGTTAAGCTTATGGAAATCTCAAAGTATGACTTGAGTTGTATGAGATACTGTATAATCATAACTATTAGATAACTTATAGTAATTTTTGGACCATTAAATGATCTTAAATGAAAAGCTATCAACTACGAATTGTAGGTCTCATTAATCTCTACAATTTTGGTATAAAGTTTGATACCATCCGAGATTATATAAAAAATTATGAATTTTTTTTACATGCGACTATTTGTAGAGACGGATCATGCTATCACCCGCCTATAGAAATGTATTTTTAGAGGCGGACGACGCCATTACCGTCCCTAAAAATGTATTTTCAGAGGTGAATAAATTGCTACAGTAATCTCGCTTCATTTCCAGCAGCCTGTTATTTTTTAGACCGCTCTAGAAAAAATACGGATATCCCTACGAATCATTTTTCAGCAGCTTTGGGGGATGCATGTGGACGGCACCGGAAAGAGCAGAGATGAAGGAATCGTTCGCGCGCTCTAGCCAGGTTGGTAGCAGGTGGGTCCATCCAGCGCATGACAAGATCCCGCCCGTGTGGTCTCTAGTATGTATATACGACGCATTGGATCGATCGGATATTCTTTCTTCCTTCCTTTTTTTTTCCCTGTCGATTTACGGTCGAAGAAACCGCAGAAAGTAATAATTGAAGTTGGACTTGTAGAATGTAGAGCCTTCACTTCTTTGAAATCCGGAGCGGACACGAAGTGTCGGGACCGAAGCCGTAGCCCGTAGGACATGCATGATGATCGACTAGTCACGCGGTGGACGTGGACTCCGACTTATCTATCACGTCGATCTTGTTGCCGTCCGATCCCGTGAAAAGCCGGCCGGCAACGGCGAAGATTCCGCTCTGCCTCTCGCTTCATGCTTGGGCGCAACGCTTCCGGCGCTTTACGCGACCAAGCCAACCGCCTAGGGAACGGGAATCTTAGCCTGGTTGGGCGCTGCCGCGCACGTATTGACAGGAGCAGGGGCCGGGCCGGTCCGGGCGTGCACGCGCGCCCGTGCTCCAGGTCCTAACAGTTGCGGACGCATCCTAAAAAATTAGGGGGAGCTTGTCCTCCGCAGGTGCTTTACGTTGCATATACTACAAATTCTGCATCAATCACATGAAGAAGCGCTCCCTGCTGTTGGGCTGTTTTGTTAGTGTACACGGCCCAATAGCTATTATTGTAGTCCGTTTTATTGTTTGGATTAGTCGTCGTATAATTAATGTGCGTTCTCGCTGAGGCTCGGTGCGTGCACCCAGCAGCTGCAGCCTTTAAGACCGAGCATGGTGACAGCTCCGTACCAGATATGCATGTAGCAGACCGTGCTTTTTTTTTTTGCCTATATGAAGACATCATGTGACCTTTGCATGACACCATAACGAGCAATAAATGACCAAGCCACCTTTTTTTCTTATTTTCATTTTTTCTTTCTTTTTTCTTATCATGTGTTTTACTTTCCTATTTTCTGATTCATTTTATTTTCTTGTACTACCATAGGTTACTTTGTATCCTAATTTGCTCACTAATTTCAAATTTATAAATTCTTTTTTCTATCACTTTATTTTCTAAATTTTTAATGCAAAAATTCTATATTTTATCACTACAAGACTTAGTATATTTGTTACTATTCACATGAAGATTCATTCTTCGCGATCCAAATATGATGAGGCATACTATTTATTCTCGATTTCTCTTCCTTTTAGTGATACTAATTTTTTATTTTTTTTCCTTCTTTTTTATTTTTTATTTCATATTTTGTTTAACAGACTTGTTAATCGTGTTATAGAATTTATATAAGTTGTGTACGCATCGTGTAGAGTTATTTAATAATTTATTTTTTATATAGTTATGCAATTCATATAGGCAGGATCGAAAAAAGCGCTTGTGTTAGCACGTGCATATATACTTATAAAAATATTTTTTTCGATGTAGATGCGTTTGTTCTTCATGTAAAATTATTTATCTGCGTATAACTAATTTGTTCGCAATGTTAAATTGTTTGTTCGCTTTGTAGATTGAATTGTTCGTCAATGTTGACTCATTTGTTCGCGATATTCACTTTTTATTATTTATTTTGAACAATCAAATATTCGCGATGCTTAATATTTTTTCCCGATGTAGATGCGTTTGTTCTTCATGTAAAATTATTTATCTGCATGTAACTAATTTATTCGCAATGTGAAATTGGTTGTTCGCTTTGTAGATTAAATTGTTTGGCAATGTTGATTAATTTGTTTGCGATATTTATTTTTTATTATTTATTTTTGAACAACCAAATGTTCACGATGTTTAATGTTTTGTTCGTTGCACATTATTATTTGCTTGTTATTTTATTTTTTTGAAAAATAATTATTTGTTCATATTGTTAAAATATTTGTTTCCAGTATCCAAAGTTAATTATTTAGTATTACACAAAATACTTTCATAAAAGATCTTGTCATAAATTCAAATTTAATTTTGATGCTTATTTAATAGTTAATGCTTTTTAATTTCGGAGTTGCATGCGTGGAATGTCATGGAGGTTGTCCACTTCTGCTTGCATGTAGATCTGTCTCTCCTCTTTTGTTGGCGGTATACATGCTCGTGGGTTATATTGGTGGGCTGATGGTCCAGGTGATGGTTGGAAGGCGCCGTAATATTAATTTAGCTCGTTAGGCCCAATAATTAACTTTAGCCCACGCGATAGGAGGCACCTCTTTAGGTGACGATTGGAAAATCTGTTACCTGAAGTGACATATAACTACGCCCCTTGTCCACCTTATCCTCCCTCTTTTTCTTCTTCCTCTTCCTCTTCTTTTCTTCTTCCTCTCCTTGATTCATGTCAAAAATTTGCTAGAATGGCTTAAGGGGAATTCAGGGGCATTAGGCCGGCTGAGGGCTGGAGTCCCCCTTTAGATCCGTCCCTGGTCTTGATGCTTGCAAGAATAGTAAACCTGCCCAGACAGCTTCATTATTGCCATAGTCCCCAAGTATGTATTAGCAAGCATCATCTGGTTAGGTTCGCACATATTCCTAGTTAGGGACAATTTTACAATATATCGTCATGGGATCACAATTTTGTATCAGAAGAGATAACCACAGTACCAGTCATTAAGCATTCACAGAACTGAGCCTTTAATTTCTAGCGGCTACTGGCTAGGGCTAGGGCTAGGGCTATGCATCGTGTGGGTGGGCGGTGGAGAAGACGGAACATAATGGTAAGTTCTCCGATAAAATCGGATTAGGGTGGCGACAGCTGGTGGTGGCAAATCTGGTGGTGGAAGCCCCTGGAGACGGCGGAGGAGGGCAGCGCGAGGGACATCAAAGGAGAGGAGGACGCGGGGTGAGGAGAGAATGGCGGGTGGCTGGCGCGAATCCGGCGGCTCGCCGGAGCCGGAGGAGAAGCAGCCCCGTGTGGCCTTGAGGAAAATGGCCTCCTGGTGGGCCGCTACACTCGCGTTGGGCCGCGTCCTTCAAGCGATACCAGCGTTTTATATCACTTGAAGTGATATATAACCGCGTCCCTTGCTAGCCGGTCGGTACCGACCCAGAAACAGTCTATCGGCTAAACAAAAGGACACTTCGCAATTCAGGAGAAAATGGTCATCTGGACCGCAGAGCTGTTTCTTTTTTCTCTCATCTCATATTATTCGCCGAGCCTGAAGGCCCAACTAGCGGTACAAGGGCAGGCCTGGGCCGACCAGACCTGAGGTCCATACATTTCTCTCTGGCGCTGCCCATTGTGGTCCACCATCCATTCAGGCTCGACCCGTCATCCTCGCGGGCCCAGTTGACGCATCGTTTCAGGCTTCCCGCAGGCCGCTGACGCGGATCCGGCTCTCCATCTCTTTCCTCCTGCTCACCCTCACCGACCACCGTGCCTTCCAGAACTTTCCAAACCCAAACCCTCGCCCGCCGCTTGAACCTTCCAGAACTTTCAGCCTCGCCATGGCGGCCGCCGCCGCCGCCGCGGCCCACGAGGGATCCGCGCGCAGGAGGACGGCGTACGCGAGGACGGAGCTCGAGGAGCTCAGGGGCGCCCCGTCGGAGGAGGCGCAGGCGCGGCTTTGGGCCGAGGTCCGCGCCGCCCTCGCCGCCGCCGGCTTCTCCGGCGAGTACGACGGGCTCCTCGCCGCTGAAGAAGAGGAGCCTAGGAGCAGGAGGGGGAGCAAGGGGAGGAAGGCCGCGGGCGGGGGAGGCTCGGGGGCCGGGAGGAAGTGGAGCGAAGAGGCGGCGGCGGCGTCCCGGTTCTCTGGTACGGTTCTTCTCGCCTCTTCTAATCTTCTACGCAAAATTAAACTATTTTAGAGCATCTCCAAAAGCCTAGGTATAATCCTAGCCAATTTGGAGTTTCAGAGCACTAAAAAAAATTAAAAAGCCTGCTTTTAGTGGAGTAAACCAACGGCCTCTCTAATTCTTGACTATCTATATTCAAAACAGTCCATGTCATCCGTTTCCTCTTCCTCTCGGCCCGCACCGCCGCTATCTTTTCCGACGCCCCCCCCCTCGGCCCGCACCGCTACTTCCTCCGGCTCAGCGCCGGCCGCCCCCCGCGCCGCGGCGCCGCCTCGCGCGCCATGGGCACCCTGCTGCCGCCGCTTGTCTGCTCGTGGAGCCTGCGCATGGAGGCCGCCGCCCCCCGCTCGGCCTGCACGGCCACTTCCTCCCGCTTGGCTTGCACGGCCACTTCCTCCCGCTCGCGCGCCATGGACGCCCCGCCGCCGCCGCTCGTCTGCTCATGGAGCCTGCACATGGATGCTGCCGCCGCCCGTGCATGGAGGCGTTCCGGATGATGGAGCTGCTAACGTTGGAAGAAAGCGCAAGCACCATGATCAGGTGAGCGAGGCGAATCAATTTCTGTAACTTGTTGCACAAAATACTAAGTTTGATCGGGGGCTCACCTAGGAGGTCACGGCGGCGGCCTACAGGCAGTTCGGGTTTGCTGGCGGCGAGTCTCTCCGGCGCAGGGTTTGGCCGGCCGGTGGGTGGATCATGTAGAGGAGGTTGTGAGCTATCTCCGGGTGCAAGGAATCGGATTTTTGTGGCTTGGTTGTGGCGTATTCGAAAAAGGGGCGGAGCTCTGTTTCTGTCGCCAATGGCGGCTGCGGCGGTGAGCTGCGTGGCGCGCGTGAGCGGTGATGGGCGCGCGCAGGAGGGCGGGAGGGTGCGTGGGAGGGTGGGATGGCGAGTCCAACTCTCTCGGCAACTTTGTTGAGGGAAGGGGAGCCTTTGCCGAGCCAGATAGCTTGGCAAGGAGGATGCCGAGGCCATTGGACGCCGATTTCAGCGGTGCTTCGTTTTTTTTTTCCGAGCTGAGGCGGGATACCAAGCCTCTTGGAGATGCTCTTAGTGGCAAAGGGGGATTTCTATTTTTTTTTTCATTGCGAGATGTTGCTTAGTTGTGTGATCCTTGGTGTAGGTGTGCCTGAGATTGGTGCGTGGAGAAATGGGGATTTGGGGGCTCCTCACGAACACTGCTTTGATGCTGCTGCTCATGACCCTGGTGTGGCGTATGGAGTGGTTGAAGAGCAAGTTGAAGATGTGGAGTATGAAGATGACAGCGATGATGACTATGAGGGCATTCTGAAGCCTGCATTTGCGGTGGACGGGGACCCTGATTTCGAGTCTGGAGAGCCTCTTGACGGTTTTGAGTATCTTCGGCGTGTCAGGTATCCTTTTCATGTAGTATTCACAGTATTTACTCAGTATTATGAACTATGAAGCCGAACAAAGTTCTGTATTACTGTTTACCCTTCTGTGCATTTTTGGCACTCTGTGGTCAACCTCACTAATAACTACTGGTAGAAGGCTGCAAGCCTCTCATTGCCTGATCCTAGCACCCTAGTTCCTTGGTTACTTCATGAGGCTATATATTTTTTTGGCTACTGAAGGAGCATTTTTTATGGTTGAGAGTCGAATAAGGGAACATCCAGTATGTTAGTACCTGTCAACCACTAATTAACCGATTTATCCACCATGACTTCAACATTTTCAACATATGAGAATTACAGCATAGTTATATTTAGGTATTAGCATATCTCCATACTTGTTGACCAGGAACCTGTTCATTTTGGTGAAGCTTACTTGAAGCAGCTAATGGGTAGAAAACAGGAGACGTATGTGAAAATGACTAATTATTTCGTATAAAAAGGATCTCCCCAAATCTACCAATCAGAACCAGATGTAAGCTAGACCAGAAGCCAACAATGTGTTGCCAAATAGAAGGATAGCATATTTCTTCCATGTTGGGTCTATGTTTTTAGCCAGATAGCCAAACAAATTTGATACAAATGTTCTAGTTACGTAAGTAAACAGTTACCTTTCATAATACACACATAAAAAACGTTTGAAACTAGTAGGTGGTTAGCTTTAGTAAAATTAAGAGCTCAGTCATCTTTTGAAATTATCTTGGACATCAAATTTTACATATTTAGTATTTTCAGTTACTGGCTTGTTCCTTATCTGTTCTGCTCTACTGGTGAATGCTATATTTGGCTATCAATCTCTCATCCCTACAGCAGTTGTCTGATTTACAATGAGTGGGGATTTAGCGTATGGTTTTCTATCCAAGTCATGAAACCATGATGTCTCCACTGTAACCTGATAATTGGAACATTTGTCTGAGGATATAACCCATCGAAACAAGAGGGTGAAAATATTTCAACATTTTCATTAGACGGTACAGATCAAAAGCTGGTTCGAATTGTTACTGATATTGTGCCTAGAAGTTACTGATGGTTTATGTCATTTATTAAGTTACAATTAGAACTAGAGATACTGATGTATAAAATGATTAGTTTTTAGTGATGCCATTGTTGTTGATGGGATGTGGATTATCCTGATCTTTTTCTGGTATTATTTTCCTTGCATTTTGGTTCTCGTGGTCTGAACATTTGTAAATTGCAGTATGTTAGATGTTGTGATTAGGTAGGTGATTGAGAACATTAAGTATTCCTGTTGCTCCCAAGAAACTGGAGTTTTCTTTCATGCGGTCTTGGATTCCATCAAAACCAAATGAGAATATATGTACTGTAGTATTTGAGTTTCTTTCACATGGCTCTGGGACCTTGTACTGCAGTACTGGGGCATGTACATGATTGCTTTGTCATTAGCTCATATATTACATGTTCTGGAGCTGGAAGACAATTTTAGTGTGTGTGTATATATATATCGATGTCAATTAAGTAGCATTTCATCAAAATTCTATTGTTTCTGTTAGATCATGTATGTGCATGATTCAGAGCAAAAATTAGACTGCAACCCTCCACCACTCTGTCAGCCTGCTGATTCTGTCCAATGTACATCTACGCATATCAAATTAGCAAACAAAATGAAAACTCCATGTCAGATATGTCGTACAATTGATATTTGAAAGTTACGTGGGTCACTAGCAGAGTTGTACTGTGTTCTTAATTTGAAGTTTTTCTACTGGTTGTTGAACAGTTTGGCATTGATCTGAAATCATCATTATAGGTGGGAGGCTAGACAAATTCCGAAAGTGAAGGTAGCCAAGGTGGATTTGAGTGCAGCTAGAAAGGAGCAAACACCTTATATGCCAGAAATTCCTGACATACCTAAGTGCTCACCTGATTTGCGCGCATCAAAGCAATGGGAAGATGCATTTGTTAACCATTTTTCTGAGACCAGACTGGTAATATATCTTGTTTTTAGTTTATTTGTTCAAACATTTACCTTTCCATATAAAAAGTTTGAGCATGCCAAAGCACATTAAGCCTATGTTTGTGAAATGGTTTCTTGACTCATTGATATATTTTGCTATTTTGCTGAGCCTTCAAATATATGTGGTACAAGGTTAGTGCAATTGCAAACGTATTCTGTGGTTCCCTTGTCTTCTTTCAGATTGCAAGAGCAAACTTTTGCTTATATATAGCTTGGCATGATTTGTGTATTTTGTCACATGCATTCCCTTTGTTTTTCCTGGTAGAACGAATGGGAATCCTTCATTCTTTGAATGAAAAGTGTTTATTAGCCTAAAAATCTGGATGTATGACACTAATAACATGCATTGGTTACGTTAGCAGTAGGCATTACTCTGTTTTGATGTGCTCCTTTCATGCATTTTGTAACTAAGCAGTGTGCATTTGAACAAGTCATATTATTTTATCTGCAACATGTAGTATAGATCTCATCAAGCCAACAACTATACCACCACTAGTATTTTCTGATGCATGGAACCTATCTACTCGATCGCCATCAGAAATTAGATGCATACAATAGAGATTAACAACCACATTAGCACGTCGCAGCATTGCATGAAATCATTGTTGCCCTTTATAGCATTTTATTTCTAGAGTTCTGCAGTGCTGTATAACTCCCAAAAAGGTCTCGGATATCATTTCTAATGATCTAAACTTGATATTTCTATAATTAGGATTGTTTTGTTTGCCTTTGCATATCCTGCATAATTCTCTTCTTCATAACATCAGCTGATTTTATATGTTTACAATTTTCACCAGATGTTCTCTGAGCATGTCAGCTCTGGCGAACCATCTATATCTGGTGGAATGAAAAACTACACAAAAGTTGGAAGCAGCACAGAGCCACAGACTGACCCAACACTGACAATGGTTCGCAACATGGATGCAGTTGCTAGAGCTGCGACGCTAAGGAACTTCATAGATATGATCCAGAGTTTGGACTCACTCTCGAGGAATAACTGCCTGTGGCTCTTTGCACTCTGTGTAGCCGTGGACGTTCCCTTGGACGCAGAGACATGTGCCTCCCTAAGGTCCTTGCTGCGCAAGTGCGCAACAATCCTTGCCACAAAGTCGGAGATGGATGACGAGGTTATAATGCTGAATATACTGATGGCAATATCTGGAAGGTATTTTGGACAGTATGAGCATAGATGTGAGTAGGAAGGAGATTGTGATGACGCCATGGTAATGCTACTTTCAAGCTATGAGTTCTGTTTGGTACTATAGATTTGAAATCGTACAAGATTGATGCTTAGGACAATTAATTAGATGAAGAATATCCGTGATATCCTTCCCTGACCCTATTGTAATGGCTGATTTAGGAAAATGCATCGGAAATGGGCGCTGCAATTTCCTGAAAGTTGGCACCCGCTTATGGCTCATTTATTTGAATTCGTGATATACCCTGCTGGTTCCCCCCCCCCCCCCCCCCGTCCTAATATTAGTATCATACATCTAGATATGATATATATGTAGATGCAAGCAAGCCTATGAATTTAGAAAAACTAAAACGATTAATAATTTGGGACGGAGTGAGTACCGGTAACGAGCTGCTAGCTTCGACTGGAAGCAGGGGATGGATTTTTGGCCAAATGCGTGCAGGCACACAATCACTGAAGCACACTTATTTTGGACTGAAGGAAAAACAGAAAACATGCATTCCCCAAAGCCGGAGAAGTGCACCAAGAAATTCTAAGTAACTTCGATGTAGAATCGTAACTAATGATGATCCGCTCTAGAATTTAGCTTCGCCAGCTTCTCTAGTTGACGACCCGACACTTCTTCCTGATGTCTCCGTCGCTGCCGGTCTTCACTCCGATACTCGCCAGCTTCACCATCGCAGCTGCAAACTTCTTCTCCCACGTCCCGTCCGGGCGCGCGAGGTCACCCACCATCCCAGCCGTCTGCGCCGACGACATCAGCACGGCATCCGACGTGAAGAGCACCTTGCGGTCCAGCAGGTTCCTGTAGTACTGGTTGTCCAGCGCGTTCGGGGTGACGGCGTCCTCCGCCACCACGGGGTCGTTGCCGAGGGACGGGCTGGCCGGGCACTGCCGCCTCAGCTGGGCCGCCAGCGCCGCGTCCATATCGGACGGGGAGGCGATGCGCTCGGCGACGAAGGAGGAGCAGTGGGAGCGCCCGACGGAGTGCGCGCCGGAGAGCACGACCAGGTCCTCGACGCCCAAGCCTTTGGCGGCGAACCTGGCGGCGAGGGTGTTGAGGTTGGCGAACGGCGGGGGCAGGACGCTCGTCTGGCTCTCCAGGGACCTGCGTCCGTCGAGCCGCCCGCCCGGCATCGCGAAGCTGATCCGCGAGCCGCTGAGGAGGTCGGACGCGTCGCGCGCCGCGAAGGCGACCACGTCGGCGCAGGACACCGTGCCGGGGCAGGCCTTCTCCAGGGCGCGCTTCGCCGCGTCGATCACCTCGTAGCTCCGCTGGCTGCTGTCGTTGGGCGGGCCCTTCTTCTCCGGCCGTGGGTTCGCCGGCGTCGGGTCGAGAAGGATGGATCCGTCACAACCCTATATATACATCACATTCATACAATGCAAGCTGGCTACTTGGTCTGCTTACATGGTTTTCAATGAACAAAGAAGGAAAATGTCGTTTCTTTCGGGTCATCTGCCGTGCCATGGGCGCACGCATGCTAACCTCTACGAAGCAGTCGTGGAAGAGCATGCGGATGAGGCCGGCGCCGAGGCCGGGGTCCCTTCGCACGGCCTTCTGCACCTCGGCCCTCACGATGGCCTCCGCCCTGGGGCAAGTCTTCTGGTAGAAGCCCACCTGGAGGCCATGGCACGCCGCTGCCAGGAGCAGCCCACATGAGAGCAGAAACCATGGCCTAAAAGCAGTAGCCATGGTGTGGCACTTGGAAGAACTACCAACGACGACTGTACTAAGACTACTGTAATTGTGGTGAAGAGGCAGCAGGCGTGTGGTTATTTATACACCGGGAACAGGGTTATCATGTTATCCTCCTGCAACCTTTGTTTACCATCTAGCTGTGCTCATACGGCACCTACTGTTATGGTTGCATTTTCTATGGATTTATACACCGGGAACAGTGCTTGGATTTTGTATGGTTACATTGGAACGAACAAACCAGCATTAGCCGCAAAAGATTCCTCGCCAAAGTTTAGTGAGTTGTGGGTCCACTGTAAAAAGTAAAACATGCATGCCGACTTGCGGAAACCTGCGGTCCACAGCATAACAACGCGCGTGGACTTAAATTGTATTTGAGTTTATCAGTTATGTATGTACGTGTAGCAGACTAGCAGTAGTTACTCTTTTTTTTTAAAAAAAACAAATGAATGGAGCTATGTTTGAAATTTTGTTATCAAATAGAAGCCGAATTTGCGAATTACATGTTTGTTGGGAAACATGTTCACCTAGGCTCGAGTTTCTGACTTAGTATGTATATTTATATTTTAGCTAATCACTCTTCAAGTGATAGATAGTGTGTTAACGGTGAGGTGAAGTCCCAATTTTTAACTAACCTTCATTTGAGCTGATATTTTCTATTTGAATTTAAATAGCCGTAGACAACATGCCTATTTTGAATTGGATGTCGTGAATCCATGTTGAGAGTTTGCTCAAAGCTAAAATCTCGTTGTGAAAATGTAGAGTTTTAATCTATACAAGAACATGCCGATTTCTATCCATGCTTATTGGAAACCAGTACGAGCTCGCTACGCGCACACGTGGGACAAAACAAACCACAGAACTAGCGGGAAACGTGTATTAAGCAGCAGGTGCACGTGAAACTCAAACGCAAGTGGGCATAGTCAAATACTCAGATGGCGGTCGCAGCGATGAACCTTTTGCTGAGCTATTATTCCTATGCCTTCTCGGGAATCAAAAGGTTTGTAGCCAACTTGACATTATACTGCTGCTCACCTCGCCTTTAACCGGGAAGGCAAACAGTATTTTTGTCCCTTTCCTTTACACTGCTTTCTCATGGCAAAAACACATTGGCGAAACATAAGTGGTTAAACAAATGCTAAATTAATTATACCTGCTAAATTGTACATGCACACATAGTTGTACCCGACCTGAAGTCAACATAGCATGCCATTACTGGAAAATATGACTTTAGTACCGATTGTAAACTTCCAATATTTCTGGATTTGCAATCAATATTGTGAATCCAAAACTAAAAGTCTCGGCTTTACTGCCGCTTCTATAGGCCAGTAGTAAAAGAACCCTTTAGTACTAGATAAAATCTAAGATATAAAAAGATTCAAAAAAATATTTTAAACCCGAAAGAAGTTCAAGTAAATATGCGCATCTAACATGAAAGAAAATAGTTTCCTTTTAAATTAACTCATAAAGAAATTTTTAGTATCGGTTGATAACACCAATCGGTGCTAAAGGCTTCCAAAGCCTTCCGTGCAAAAAAAAATACCGGTGCAATTAGACCCGGTGCTAAGCTACTATTAGTACCGAGTTCAATTTCGACCTGTATTTTTTAGTGCATGGAAGGCCGTTTCTCTAGTAGTGTATTATAACGACTGCTACGGCCGGATATTTAAAACTCTGATGACATAAGGATATTTTGATACGCATAGCACAACTTGTAAAGAGGTTGAGGAAGACAACATTATTAGTAACTATGGGTCAGATCTAAGGCAGGAGCATCGGTCATTTCCAACTCAAAGGTGCATGCAACCTAAGATTTAGACAGGTTCAGATCGTTGAATAGCATAGTACCTTACATGCTGTTTGGTGGTTTGTATTGCATGAGATTGTAGATGTTTTAGAAGGATCCCTGCCCGACCTTATATACTCGGGGGGGGGGGGGAGGGGGGGCAGGACTACAGGTCATGCTTTTTGGTATTATTCCTACCTAGATAGGACCTAGGGAGTTATATTCGAATTATTGTAATTTTCTTTTATATCGACTAGACTTACTCGTATCCGAGTACTTTATAATAATAGTATTATGAATAAAGTACAGTAAGTATCCTATCCCTACTTTAAGGTAATCCATGCTACGTTGGTGGTCCCATGGATGCTGGTCTGAAAAGGAGCTCCAGCCTCCATCAATTGAGACAAGGTTAAGGATGAGCAGGGATGAAGTACCTACATGAAAGAACAAATACACTATATGGCAACCAATTTTCTGTTGGAATAAACGGACTAGGCCCATTTATTTAAAACAATAAATTGAGAAATTAAAGTCCATGAGTAAATCCTAGGGAGTTACAAAGTGGTTAATACCACATAGGTAGTTGAGGATAATTCTAACCAATTTAAATGGTAGACTGTTTGTACACTATCGATCTGTGAAGTTGAAAAAAGAATAGGGGCCTGCCACGCGAGCGTGCTCGCCTCGCTGAGGCTGAGAGTGTGGCGTGTCGAGACATGTTGTGCGGTGCGGAGAAGAGCCGACTCGTGATAAGGTGTGTAACTAACCATCAGCAACACGGATAATCTTAATAAGATTTTGGGAGCGCCTGCTACATGCAGAAAGCTGTTCGCAGGACTGCACAACAAACATCTTCCAGCATCGTCTTTGTACGGCGGCTACTTCATGCAAGGTCAACCAAGTAGCATATCTACTTCATTTTATGATAGCGCATTCAATGCCTCTAGCAAAAGACCCACTCCTGGATAATTTCTGAACCTTTTTCACTTCTTTTTTTGTTTTATGTTCTTGTTAGTAGGATTTAAACTTGAACACATACACATACCATGTTATCACAAGATCACTATTTTTTGTTATAATTAAATTGTTAATTCTTGGAATTAAAATATACTGTAATATGCCTAGGTTTCTAACATTTTCAACCTCTGTGATTTTATTTTTTTATTTCTCGAATATACCAGAGAGCTGTGTATCATTTATCATTATATTTAAGCACACGGCAAGGAGTAGATGAACGCTAATATATTAAGCAAATCTAGCAACAAACAGAGGGATTCCTAGTTGGCTTCTCATCACTACACGTTAATTTTGTTAGCTTAGAGCAGCTACAAAGTCGTCGGAAAATTTTGGCCAAAACATATGGGGAAGCAGCATCGACTTCTGTACGCCGTAGCGTGCAAGCTATCACAGGATCCATTTTTTCGCGAATGTGTCTGAGCACATATTTTATTAAAAGAAAAGTGATACGACCATATATTACAAATCTTAATAGGCAAAGCCTATTAGGAGGATATAGAGCTCCACCAAACAAATGGCGGGAGATCCCAACATCAAATAAGAACAACAGGAACAACGGGGAGGAGACTCATCCGAACCCACAAACCTAGCCATGACCACAATTGAACCTGCTAAAAGCCAGCAACCATGACGGCAAAGCATCCACTTGAAGCGAGCTCCAGCCGACCCCACAAACCTAGCCATGATGGCAAAACATCCACCCGACCAACCAACCACGACGGCAAAGCATCTGCCTGAAGCGAGCTCCAGCCAATATGGCGGCAGTGGCAAAGGATCCACCAGAGCATAACGGCGGCAAAGTATCCGCCAGAGAAGAGAGGGGCGGCAAAGCATCCGCCAGCCGATGACCAATGCAACCCAGATGATGCAGACAAAGCAGAGTGAAGGCAAGCGTAGAAGCGGAAACTCTCCAAGGAGAGCAGACGACCATCACCGGCAGAGCTTCCAAGATGACGCCTCAAGAGAGGAAGCGACGCCACAGACGCCACCGTCGCTCGACCAACGTGGTCAAGATTTTCACCCAGAAAGCTCACCGGAGAGGAGGGAAGATGGGAAAGAATGACGCTTTCAAGAAGGTAAATGACGCCCGAGAGCATCGCTGTCATGGCCCGCAAGTAGACCCTAGGCTTTCGCCTCTACCCTGTTCCCTCACCAGAGCTGAAGGTCGACAAATGCCACCACAATACAGGAGAACCCGCGGACCGGCACCCCGTCCCGACTGCCACTAGAAGGGGCGGCCAACGGGGGCAAAAGCCAACTACCTAGACGGGCGACTAGAGGCCGACACACAAGGCCGGCAACCAGCCCCACGAGGACGGTATGTGTGTCCGGAGGTGGCGCGTGCGAGACGGAGGCCCACATCAAGGCGAGCGGCAGCGGCGCCGTGGCCACGGCCCCCTGGCCACTCAAGAGCGGCGGCGGTGCAGCCACAAGGCCCCAGCCACCCGAGCCACTGGAGGAACATCACCCCGCAGCGAGCGGTGACGGCGGCACAGACCCCCGCCCTCCCTGAGAGCGGCGGTGGCGGCGACGCGGCCATAGGCGGCGACGCGGCCATAGGCTGCCGGCCCCCAGCCACCGGGAACACCCCGAGGCAAGCGGCGCTGGCGCGCCCCCACACACCCGAGCCACCGGAGCACTGGCTCTAGAGGGTGGCGGCAGATCCGGCCCACGGAACCCCAGGTCCGGCCCCGGCGGCCGACGGCGGCGGAGGAACAAAGAAATTTTGAGACTGAAGGGAGGTGGGGGGAAGAAAGAGGGAAGGGAGGAGGTGGCGAGTTGAACTGCCTTCGGCTCGACCACGGGCCGCTGCCGCTGCCGCCAGCCTTATGGGAGGGGGCGAACGACGGTGCGGGGTGGGGGTGGGGGCGGCGGGGGGTGAGGGGGAGGAGGTGGGGGGACTATTTTTTCGCTCTCCTGTTCCTATCGCAGGACCCGCTACTCACACATGGTTGCTTTCCTCCCCTGGCCAAAGCAGCAGCCATTCATTTTTTTTATTAACTGGACGTCGGTTACTGAAGAGGCATCGGTGCCTTTATTTTACATCCAAGTATTGCCTTCTACAGCGTCTAAAACCGTGCTTCAGCGTTCTCTCTCCTTACCAAGTATTTTTTTTACATTATGGCTGCTCTTATGTCTATCTTGTGCGTTGTTATCTATTTTGTGCATGTTATCTATCTTGTACCTTGTTCTGTTATCTATCCTGTGTCTTGTTCTGGTTCTGGTTTGTAGCTAATTGCACCATATTCAGATTATGTGAAAAAAATTAAATTTGTTGCTGCGTTTTTAACTTTGGGAGGGGTGGACCGCGGGCCTGGCCTGGCACTGTAGCGGCCCGGCACGGTTAACTGGACGGCACGAGCCTGACCCCCCGGCCTGCGGGCGGGCACGACACGGCTCGCTGTGACAGGCATGGCTGGGCCCGGGCTGTGCCAGCCCGGCATGGCCCGACTTGCAGGTATACTCTTATCCACAAGCTTTGCACCCGGCGGGCTCTCCTATGCATCTTCCGTGCGATGGGAATACCAGCCATCGCACGGCTCACTACGGCCCACCATCACAGCACCATGGCCTGCAGGCTAACAGACAATAGCAGCGCATGCTGCACAAGCAGTAGAGGGGCGGGCCAGCCAGCATGAATGATTGATTCACTCACTATCCCAGTCCAGATCTTCAATTCGGTGGCAGCATGTCAAGTAGTTTTTTCTTTAATCTAAAATGATGTAAGTATTAATTTGTGTTTTTATATAAAACTATAGTCAATTAATATTACAGATTCAACATTTCTCTTAATCAAGGTCAACATTTCATATCAACTAGTTCAACATTTGATATGAGAATGTTTGAAGTAGTATATCAAAAATGTTGAGTAAGTTTATTCAAAATGTTGAACTCTTAAAAATAATTGCCATATTGAATCTTATTATGTTGGATTAATTCTCAACAATACACCAGTTAAAACGGATTCAAAATGGATTCATTATTTGAAAGAAAAATGCATCTAAAGTTTGAAATCCAAAAGGAACTTCCACCCACCAGAGCCAACTAGAGAGTGACACATTTTCAAAAGATTTGCTCCATCACTGGACCGCATCATATGTGCTGCCAAACAGTAACTAAATCAGACTGCCCGAATTTCAAACATAGGAAGATATATAAGATTTTTTCTTGCGCAAGATAGATAGGATTTCCGGCCACCCGGCATCCACCGGTGCACGGCCCAGCACGCCACGCACCGGGCCTGGTGGCTCCACGGAACAATATGCCAATATCCCTGTGCCTAGGAAAGCCCAGCGCTGTCTCGATTATCTCAAGCAAGCACGCCACCACTTTGCCCATTCGTGATTCCTACAGGGTAAAATTCATGGTGCGGACTGACGGAGTACTGTTACCATATTTGTATAGAATATTTGAACAAATTATTTGAAGCTCGTGCTCCATCTTTTATTCTTTTGCAAATCGGGTGGCATGTCGGACTCGGCTGCAGAGCTCTCGTTTAAAATAATTCAAGAACTCGTCTGCAGCACAGTGATAATTTTAAATAGGGATACGTGCTTTGCCTGCGCAATTCGTCCACCTGTGTGTATATATACAATTCGAGGTTGACGAAGAACCCAAGAATTCTTGTGTGGATGGATGCTCGCGTGCGTTTGTATTAGTTGATGTGCTGGAGTAAAACTAGTTGCAAGTTGCACGATGGAACGGATGGACCGGCGTCAAACACACCGGCCGAGAGTGGACGCATGTTGGCACCTGCGTGCATGCTGCTCGTTAGCTTTGGTCTCGTTTGTCTGTGTCGGTACATATGCACAGAGGTACCTTCTGTTAGGGTGTTCAACCCGAAGGGCGCGAGGTTATCCGTAACCTTGCGCTAAGTCTTGGGTGATGGGGTGTATGGCCCGGGCTTGATAGCTGGGTACACGGTCTCTGGACCTCATCCCGTGCTCTTTCAGGACCGGCGTCTCCGCGTACCCACGAGGACAGGTGCTCAGGGACGGCCTCCACGGGCCCGAACCACAGCGGGGTGGTCCGATGCCGCCACGTGTGGAAGCCGGACCCCAAGAGGGCCTGTGCACCTAGGTCGGCCTCGGGGGCCCGGACCTCCCTTCCCTCCGGAGAGGAGGTCCGGTGCCGCCACGTGCCCCTGAGGAAGCGGTTGCTAAGCCAGCTCTGCCACGTGTATGGTGGCAGCCAGCATTCTACGGGACGCCAGCCTAACTGCCGCATTAAATGCGGGTAGGTGGGGTGCGCGTGCTCGGATCAAGGCGTGGGTTGTCCACTGACACGTCGGGCAGGTATGCTGACACCACGGTAAGCCCGCCTGTTTCTGAGGCGGCGTGTCGCATCACCACGTTGTGGGCGCGGGCAGACGGTGTGTAGTCACATCACAGCGCCGCGCGCGTGAGCAAAGGGTAATTATGATCTGCTGCAGGAGGGCTGCGGCGTGCGCTGTTACAGTGTGCACGGAGGCTACGGCACAGCAGGTCAACATAGCCCCTTCGCCTATCAGCAGAAATTGACCCAACAGTGACAGCACGTCTCCCACTATGCATGTCACTGACAGCAGGCACTGTGATGAGGACATGACTCGTATGGATACAAATATAATAAGAACATATTTGGGGAGAGACATGGATGATGAGTATGTGATATGCTTATGTACAACCATTCATGCTAAAGACAAGGTGAGCTCGTTCCTATGTTATTTGTTTACTTATTTTAAGAATAGATTGCTACCTAAAAATATTATTATAATTAGAAATCATGGAGATGATGATGGAGTACTCAAAGATAGGCATGGAGGGGGAGAGGACCAGCAAGGGACGTCCAACCCAAGTTAGAGTCCTAAACAATATCAAATTCAAGTCCACCTCGGATTTCAGAACCTTACTTCACCAAAATTGATGCCCTGGCCACATAGCGAGTCGGATTTGGACGTTCTATATATGGTTGGAACCAGAATTTCATAGAGCTTCAGATGCACCAGTCCCACCTCAAAATTCCTTTTGAGTCGACGGGAATCGTCAACACAAATGGGCGTCCAGAATCTGACAGGGTGCTGTGTCACCGTCTTTTGGGCCGTTGGTCCGTGTACCGTGTTGAAGCCTATTAGGGTTGCGTCCAGGGGACTTGCACGCCCCCAACTCCTTTTTATTCAGTAGCCATCGCCACTTTAGGGTTTCGGTTTTGCTTAGATTCATTCTGTCATCAAACAGTGTCGCCGTTCATCGGTTTGTGAGACCCCATCTCGTAATCAAGTCTGTTTGATTGTATCTCCTGTTCTTGCTTGTGTTCTTGATTGCGCTTGCAGGGATAAGCCTTCATGGCGAGGTCATTGATAGGAGGTTGAGTCCCGATCTTCCGAGAGGTACGGTAAACTTGATTGGTGGAGAACTTGATGTTGATGATCCAAGGCTCCGAACGAACAGAACCCCGCAATCACTACACCACTGCTCCGTTGGTTATCACCCGTGTCACACAAATGACCTCGCCACGAAGGCTTATCCCTGCAAGCGCAATCAAGAACACAAGCAAGAACAGGAGATGCAATCAAACAGACTTGATTACGAGATGGGGTCTCACAAACCGATGAACGGCGACACTGTTTGATGACAGAATGAATCTAAGCAAAACCCAAACCCTAAAATGGTGGTGGCTACTGAACAAAAAGGAGTTAGGGGCGTGCAAGTCCCCTGGACGCAACCCTAACGGGCTTCAACACGGTACACGGGCCAACAGCCCAAAAGACGGTGACACAGCACCCTGTTAGATTCTGGATGCCCACTTGAATTGACGATTCCCGTCGACTCAAAAGGAATTTTGAGGTGGGACCGGTGCCATTGGAAGCTCTATGAAATTCTGGTTCCAACCATATATAGAACGTCCAAATCCGACTCGCTATGTGGCCAGGGCATCAATTTTGGTGAAGTAAGGTTCTGAAATCCGAGGTGGACTCGAATTTGATATTGTTTAGGACTCTAACTTGGGTTGGACGTCCCTTGCTGGTCCTCTCCCCCTCCATGCCTATCTTTGAGTACTCCATCATCATCTCCATAATTCCTAATTATAATAATATTTTTAGGTAGCAATCTATTCTCAAAATAAGTAAACAAATAACGTAGGAACAAGCTCACCTTGTCTTTAGCATGAATGGTTGTACATAAGCATATCACATACTCATCATCCATGTCTCTCCCCAAATATGTTCTTATTATGTTTGTATCCATACGAGTCATGTCCTCATCACACTGTGCCGGTAAGGCGGCACATGACCATACCCTGGCTGTAGATACGCACATCAACTTCTCGATCGAGGATTACAGGAAGGAGCTGAAGTGGAAGATCTTTGTATCTGTGGCATTAAAGGCTCCAATGTGTACATTATTTAACATGCCGCTAGGTCCACTATCGGGAGCCCGCTCCGTGTACGCGCTCCCCTTGAGCCTATAAAAGGGATAGTGCGCTCGTTAGAAAAAAGGTTCTCTTAAGTCTCACAGGCTCTCTCAGGCTTTTCTCAAGCCTACAAGCAATACAACACACAAGTTGACGTAGGGTTTTATGCTCCGGCGGTCTGAACCACTCTAAACCCCTGTGTGTTCCCCATGTTCATTGGCCTCTTGATCTCGCGTTCCTTGACTTCCCCCGAACGCGTCCTAGACTAGGATTAGGCGGGTGCATTCCGCCACCCGGCTGGAGATTCCTCCGACAGTTTCCTTGCTAGATTATGTAATAGCTTATAATCGTAGGACTATATAATATAGGTTATAATAGTATGGAGAAAAATAATCTGTTAAGCTGTTTGGCAACCTGGATTATTAGAGGTGTAGACTATTTATGATTTTAGATTGCCAATGATGGCAATGCCTCACTATTTTCTCTACTCCTTTCTTCTTCTCCACCAAGACAGCAGCAGCTCTCCTTCCTCCTCTCTCTTCTCGGCAGCACCTAATCCCATCTCCATCTTCTCTACCCCAAGCGAAGAAAGCAGCAGCTGTACCCGCATCTTCCTCCCTGGCTCCTCTGCCCAATCTTCTCCACCGAGCGACCCCATTACACTGTAAAAAACAATTTGTAGTGACGTCCTATTCTTTTTCCAGGAGCAGGTCAAAACATAACCCGCTTCCACAAATGGAGCAAAGTTACTGTACCAATTGACCCGCATGGAGCGGAGTTACAATACCAATTGACCCGTCTCTGGAAATGCATTTTTAGAGACCGGTGAAGCCATCACCTACCCCTGGAAATGGCTACCATTTCTAGAGGTGGGTCTAGTCCCACGCAAAAAAATTTATAATTTTTTCATACGATCTTGGATGAAGTCAAATTTTATACCAAAATTGTGAGATTGACGAGACCTACAATTTTGTAATTAATAACTTTTTATTTAAGGTTATTTAATAGTCCAAAAAATTATTATAAGTTTTCTAATACCTATGACTATATAGTATCTCATACAACTCAAGTCATGCTTTGAGGTTTCCACAATTTTAACTTTTATAAACGTTGAAATATACTTGGCATATTTTTTTATCACAATTCATAATAACCATAGTTTAGAAGTTTTATTTTTTACTTATTTTGCTATATGTAAAGATTTAAATGAATTTTTAGAACAAAATAGAAAAATATTTTTAGGGCGGGTGGTGGCATCACCCGTGCAAAAAATGGATTTGTAGGGGTGGGTGACGCCGTCACTCGCCCCTACAAATTAATTTCAAAGTTCATATAAAAGAATAGTATACCGTATAGAGTCACAAGCGACTGTGTAGTATGGTAGAGAGGAATGTACGCGTGAGGATTGAGTATGCGGTTTGAACCCGGGTGATGCAAGTGTGTATATTTTATTAAAAAATTGTAGCTACAATATTTTTTTATTTTACTATTTTTAATTTTTTTAATTTTTTATTTTCTGAAATTCATTTGCAGAGGCGGGTCATCGTATAACCCGCTCGTAGAAATCATTTACAGGAGCGGTCGCATTACCCATCTCCTAAAATTAATGTTTCTAGCTGCGAGAAATAAGGACGCGTACCGTATCCGTCTCTAAAAATATATTTTACCCGCTCCTAAAATTTTTCTACAGTGTTAATTGCTTTCTTATCGGCACGCATCGCGAGTTGCTTCGTCTCCAAAAATCTCAAGCACCAGCTGAACCAGCGCACCAATCTCAGCGCTCCTCTCTATTTTTTCCTCCACGAAGGCTCGCGCCGTGAAGCCCGGTGGCCGCCGCAGCTAGGTCCTGGTCCTCCTCCCGCATGTCGTGGAGGACCCGTTCCCCTGCTCGCTGCTGCCGCGGAGGTCGCAAGCGTGGCCGCGGCGGCGTGGCAAGACGGCGCGAGGAGAGAGATGAGCAGCTTGTCCTACTCGGCAGCCTTGCGCTCGCTGCTTGACGCAGCGCAGCAACCCGCGCAGCACCTTGACGAGCTGCGTGCCCAAGGCTGCGGCAACAGGAACAGGGCAGGAGGCAGCCCTCGACCTCCACCTAGCGACGCGGGCGTCCACGGCGAAGCTGGTCCTTGGTGCTGCAAGTGCCCCGTGGGACTAGAGGGATACGAAGTGGCGGGTGCCAATGATGGATGGGAGCATGTCAAGGATGAGTGCAATTTGCTTTGGAGTCCGGCCGGATCTCGCCGGAGTTGGGACTTGGGAGGGAAATTGGGGAAAGGAGACGGAGGGGAGAAGGCCGAAGGGCTGGAGAAAAAGAAACTACCGATTCCGTGTCGGTAATGGCATTGGTGGGATTCCACCTAAATTTAATGGGTAGTTTTGAAACGGACAGATTATAATCTGAAATAAAAACATCTTCAACAGCTTATTGGATTATCATAATTTAGGATATGAATTATATAATCTAAATTATAATCTAAGATGTTTGTTGACCACCTAGGATTATTTAAGCTAGATTATATAATCCATGGGAAAACAAACATGCCTTTTGTTGTGCAGCTCACCGGCTTTCCTGCGTCCCGAATGGTTCCCCATTTTTATGTAAAAAAATGTTAAGATAAGTTTGCAAGTGCTATTCCTTAATAAGTGGTCATTAGTAGAGAAATCCACATCCACCCCCTTATTTATTTTGGTAGAATTTAAATCAGGGACTAACGCTCTCATTAGTCTCGGGTCTAAATTTTATGAACGCTAGAGTTTTTTCCCCCGATTTATAACACCAATTGGGACTAAAAGCCACCCTTTAGTCCAGATTGGTGTTAATAACCGAACTAAAAGTTCTTTAGACATCATATAGATCCTTTAATCCGGATTGGTATTATCAACCGGGACTAAAATCCGGAACTTAAGTTCCGGATTCATAGTTTCGGATGGAGAAACCAGGATTAAAATAAGTTCCCAAAACCGATACTAAATGCCATTTCTCCGGCATTGGGTATTCTAGGATGGGACAACAAAATCCCAAAGATATACAACAAAGTATTCCTAAGTTCCGTTACTGGTCGCAGTGGGAGGAGTCACTACGTCATAAATAGCTACTTAGTGACGGCTGTAAAAGCTAATTAGTGACGGTCAATTTACGCGTCACTAAATTTTCTTCACTGATGTAAACTACATCAATGACGCGAAAGACACCGTCACTAATTATCCACATCAATGACGCGTTTTGCCAAAACATGTCACTAATGAGGGTCATCAGTGACGTGTTATGTTAAAACGTGTCTCCAATTATCCTAGGTAGTGACGTACGTGTCCTTGCAAAACACGTCACTGATGACCCTTATTAGTGACGCTAGTTAGAAAAACACATCACTAATTACAACCCACATTAGTGACGTGGGTTTGCAATCCACATCTCTGATTATGAATTAAAAAGACAAAAGAAAAGGACACGAATATTATATACATTAGAAATACACAGACTTTATCCACTTGATACATCACAACACACAACAATGAATTGAAGTCATACACAGGCTTAATCCATACAGATCAACTATTATCTCAAAAGCAGCCACTACTGTCTCCTTGTCCTACATAATTATCACCAGCCCACGATTAACACCGTCACGTGTAGTTTCTAACATCCGTAGGTGAGATCACCTGGCAGAGCCACATCATGAGTGCAAAACCAATTAATCACTTACAAAGTGGGTTTACAAGGCAGGGCAAACCGACATACAATAGAGGCAAACACACAGAATCTAGAAGAGGACCCACCAGTCAGCCAGCCAGCCGAAGGCGGGCCAGGGGGGCCACCAGGGGTCGGCCGAACCTGAGCCAGCTCTCGTCCAGGTGCAGCTTGGCGTGAGATTCATTCTTATCCTTGTTGATGCTCGTTACGGACTAGTTTCGACCATCAAATCCTCCTTGAAAATGGAATAATAAACAAATGCCAGCACTAGTATAGGGTATTTATCTAATGAACTCCATAAGTGCGGGTCTAAATATGTGTGCAGATGTATTTGAGTTGAAAATGTATGAAAAGAGAAGCAAGATCCAAGGCAAAGCAACTCCGGCCAATCACATGTGCTTACGGATTAAAGGGCCCACAAACAAGTCCAAACCGCCATAAAAACGTGGGATGCACGCATACCTGCATGTGGGACCCACCTACCAGTCACTCAGCTGAGGAGTAAGCCGGTTGGTGGTCTAGCTAGATTGGCCGAACCACTGTTCGGCTAAACCAGGAGTAGTGCCACTGACCTTCTCCTTCCATGTGGCGACGCCTCAGCTTTTCCCAAAGTAGGTTCTACTTGGCTTCAACTGTTTCTCCGTCCGAGCATCGATCTACACACTCCTATAAATACTAGAGTGTGGGATAGAATTAGGACACACAACTCACACTCCCCTCTTATGCTTACACTCTCATACTTCAGCTTTATGCTCACTTTAGTGGCTTAGTGCTGCCTAGGTAGTGCTTAGAAAATAGGGAGAGAGTGAGGGGAAGTCAGGGAGGTAGGGTTTGTCGGCCCTCGGCACTCTCCTCCAGTCTGTAACTCGATGGATGCTTATCAATCATAGTAAGTCGGTGATCAATCGTTCACTAGTTTAGTGGGTGCTCTAGTCTAAGGCTTCTGATAGAGATGGATGTCCTTGATCAATTCTAAAGTTAGTAAAAGACGATGTAGACGTGGTGTTTAGACTAGACTTTACCAGTTGTTTGTGGTATATTCCATGGCTAGATGAGGTAGGTAGCATGTGTTGATAGCCCAGTCTACTCAACGTTACCCTTCCCATTCGGGTATATCATAGTGCCATATCGCCGGAGAAGATCAGGTTTTATCCAGGGAGAAGCCAGTAGCCCGAAGTAAACAATTAGGATAGTTCTATCTTATCTTAGATTCTAACCTTAGAAATCTTCTCTACCCTTTACCTCTTCCGTAGTGTGGTGTCCTTGGATGAACTTAAACCTTAGATAATATACTCACATTCCTCTGTGGATACGATACCCTGGAGTACTTTTGGGTGAAAGTTACAATGGTATCTTGAAGATTTATTTGTGATTGTTCTAGCAATACCTAACAAGCTTTCTAGCGCTTCGGACCTAGTTTGTCCTCGTATCTTTTTTATTTTTTATTCTATTGTTGGCATTTGCTAGCGTCATCACAAGGATTGCTAGAACCCGGTGACGGCGCCACAAATGCCTGTGGGTATTTCTTACGTCACAGATAAATAGGCAAGCGCATGAAATACCACTGTAATATTTTACTCGTGAGTAATCTCGGGTGTTTTATTTATATTTCCGCAGGGAAAGCGGTGATTATTGAATAGGTAAGTTGATGATCAATTCTTGGTTGAATATTCAATTGCATAAACAAGGGTAAGTTAATATATGGATAATGAGGTAGTGTGACATACAAGTTACTCAAGCTCAAACTCAAGCAACGGCATAGGCAGGGAGAAAGGAAGAAGAAAGCTACTTGGGACTTATGTACTTCTATCTAGATATACAACTCATACTATACACTCATACACATACACATGATTATCCCCAGCTCTAGGCTCCCAGGCACTACCGGGTGAGCCGCACATGACTAGCAAAGGAGCCACCAGCCAACTCGGCTACTTTATGGACCTCTTACAGTCACTACCCGAACGGGGAGCGTTATGCTAAACGGACAGGGCTGTCACCACTTACCGCCTACCTCAACTAACCATGGGATATGACCACATCCGGCAACACTAACTAAACCAGACATCATGTCTGCATTAATCAAGGATACTCTAGTGCTCCGCGCGGAGCCCCCACCCTCCGGATGGACAGTCATCACACTAGAGAAAACATACGAATACCAGAACCGTTGCCATGGCACTAGATTTACTCTTCTAATCATGAAAGGTATAAGGTACAAGTATAAAGTAATCATAGCATACATGTATGACATCGCACAATATAAACTATGCAAATATATAAATCTAGAAGATAACTCCATTAAAAATATCCGAGAATTACAAAGGAGAGAAAGAGCTAAACCTATACCGAATACTCCTAGGCAACCTTGGGAACTTGAAGAAGAGCTACTTCAGCCTAAACTCTACTAGCCTGTGGACTAAGCAAGGGATAAACTTGAGAGAGAGAGAGAGAGAGCAACCTGAGGTGTGTCTTATTTAGGAGCCTGTTGGCACTCCTTGGCCTATACAAAGTAATCCGCAAGCGCACGGATACTAATGTAGCTTTCACCAGGGAGTTTACTTGGGATATCGAATCCAAGGAATGATAAGCGTGGCCAGACCTAGAACTATTCAACCGGACCCACCAGGGGAGAAGAGGTAAGAGGGTAGAGGGCTTAACTTCAGTTAGCCAACTCGTTACCCAGATAACTTGCTATCTACTAGCTTGATCTGCTTCGGCGGCTAGAAGAGGAAGGACTTCAGAAAGGGGTGAAAGGGGAGTCCAACAACAACCTGCTACTACTGCTATGAAAATACCCAAACGTGGTGGACTACGAGGGATGGACAAGGCTATCACCACCTTCCGCCTACCACACTATTCCGTGGGGTGGAACACAACCTGAGGTAACTAACCAAGTCTAAGCACCACACCTAAACTATTGAGTCACTGACTTTGCCTCAAGTTAAGGCTAGAAGAAACCCCAAATGGATAGAACTGGCTAACCACGCAGACAAGGGATCCCGCAGATCAACGAAAGTAAATAAATAAATTACTAAAAAAAGAGAAAAACTAGATAGACACTGAAGATAAATGAGGAACTTACTTGAATAAGCTTTATTCCTCCGAGGTGGCTACAGAGTCGAAGTAGGACCGATGGAGCCTAGATCCTCTCCTAGTTTGGCTCTCACCCAAGCTCTCACCTCACTCTCTCCATATTCTACATTAAGGTAGAGTGACTAAACTAAGAACTCAACTTCTCTCCAATGATGGTGTGTTATGAATGGAGGTTTTGGCAGCTATTTATAGCTTCTCAAGGTCGGTATTTGTTGCTTAGCTTGTCTTGTTAACAGGTATGACGGTTAATGTAGCTTGTACGCGAAGATGGACGCGTGGCGTTGCAGGGCAAGGCCAGCTAGCCTCCCCTAGGCCGTTTGGCCTAGGGATGCCGCCACATGTCATTGGCTTTCTTGTGGACGCCTCTAATCACTCCATGAGGTCGGTAACAGTTGCGTCGCTTTGAGGCATGGAAGTTAGAGGCCGACCATCCTGGATAAGGTCGGTCATCCTGTCTCTGGCTCCTCCTAGGTCTCTGATGCACTAATGTGTTGATCAACGTGTGCAAACCATAGGAAGGCGGCTTTGAGCCTGAAGACCTCGGTAGTCACTGCAAGTAGTCCCATCAATCCATGGTTCAAGTCTTTCGGCCGTAGGATGTTTTACTTGATGATGTGCCAGTCAAGGTTGATTGGATTTGTGTTTGAGGCCCTGCATGTGAAGTTTGGTACGTGTTCGCATCAGTGCCAGGACGGCCGGCCTAAGGCAGGCCGGTCAGCCTGGGCTTTCTCCCAATTTGGCCGAAATTTATGTAGTGAGCTCTTGAAATCAAATAATCACCAAAACTAGTGGAACTCATTTTAAGCATGATTTTTGCCATAAAAGTATGAAATCCTGAGAAATGTTGGCGGTAAAAATTAGGAAAATTGACCGGCAACACGGCCCCACACCTGGGTTTTGCTCGTCCCGAGCAAAAGGGTTGAATTAGATCCAAAGGATCAAGCAAGTCTAGGGCCATGAAAACCAAAGTGTGCTTGAGAATATATTTTGAAGCTTTTCATTATACCTTGGATTCCTGGTGGCTAACACCTTTTCCTTTGCCTATTGATCCTAAGAATAAGTCATTGTGGAACGTGATTCTTCCTATTCTCAGTACTTGGAGATTTTGCAGGATTTTCAAAATTTAGAGGCATACTCTCATTCTCTCAAAACCACTCAGTCGCTCACAATGTTTGAACCTCACCGGGGCTTTTCAAAAAGCCTCTCCTACTTCTAAAAGGTTGTATGTAGGGCTTAAGGTAGGGATTGAGATATGCATATCTTTTACCACCAATGTTGCGAGATCAAAAAGCTTGTCTCTGAGAGGTTTTGCCACCCGAAGACTTTTGGTGAAGTGCAAGTGAGTGTGGAGAATGAATGTCCTTGATTGGTATTTGATTCTAGCTTCTTCCACCTTCCCCCTCTTTTCTCTCTTTTTTTTCAAGCAAGATAGTTGCTTGCTTTCTTTTTCTCTCAAGGGGGTTGGAGAGCTGCTTGAGAACCACAATTCATGGACTTTGTTTGATGGACGTGTTCGTGTATGACCAAAGTATCAGGATGCATGACCAATCTTCAGAGGCAATAGTGTTTGATCAAGCTCAAGGTGTAAATGATAGCTCTATGGGTTCAAATCATATCAAGGGTGTTTATGTATGGCTTTGGATAGGATTTGGTAAAATTGAGCATGAATGAGAGTTGCCTCACTTTCTATTTTCACAAAAAAAAAAATCCTCCAAGACTTTGAATTAGGAAAGATCATGCCTCACAAGTCATTATATCATGAAAGTCAATAAACAAAAGATCAAGTGACCCTATCATAAAGTTCCAAAGGCATAGAGTACTTTTGCATATGAAATAAAACTCAAACATTCTTTGATAAACATGCAAAGATTTCATCTCTTCCTAGGTGATTTATTCAAATTTTAGTTTCATTAATTCTGGTGCGAAATTGAATCAAACCCAGGAAGGGAAAGGATCAGGGGGTCGCAAACCTCTGTGTCCAGCTGGATGGCCGCAAGGGGCCGACACGTGGGGCCGACTAGCATGGTATAGGCCGGCCGGCCTGCAGTTGTGGTCTGAACATCAAGTTCAGGTTCCACTCATGTAGGCACGGCCCCAGGGCCCTGTATCCCTCAGCGCTTGAGTACTTCGGTGTAGGTGTAGGCCGATCGGCCTGGGGCAGGCCGCCCGGCCTTGGTTTGCATCAGAATTCACCCGTTTTCGTTCAAAGGTTTAGTGATGTGCTCCTCATCTCTGTTTGCTACACACTTGATGAAAAATTAGAGCAATGGTGTGGTTGGCACACAAGTGTGCACCAACCACTAGAGACTTGGTATTAAACAAGCAAACTCTTTTATTTTATTGAATTCAATCTGAGGAGTTGCTGGAATTACATAGGTGGAAACAAAATTTGGAAAGGGACAATATTAAATGCAAGACCTAAACCTAGAACTATTCTAGCCTATCCTTTCGCCTAAACCCTCGGGTCTGGGACCTTATAGAGGTCCTCATTCCCGGTCGCCTTCGCAAGGCGTTTGATCTTGGAGCAAACGGCCTTGCGAAGGGTATCCACCTTGTCAACGAGATCCATACTGTAACACCCTAATTTTCAAATTAGAAACCTAAATAAATTTTGCTAGAATTCTTTTAGGATCCATAAGGTTTTGTTGTCGGTCAAAACCCACCGGTGAGCAGCGACAGGCAACACGAGGAGCCGGGAGGCTCCCGGGACTGCTGGTGGGCCCCGGTCCCTCAATCAACGGCCCAGGATCCGGCACACGACCTGGCGTCTGGGTTTCTAGGCGTGCCACCTGACCTTGTACCTGATCAGGAAGGTGTAGAAGTAATTTATGTTAGTTTCCTACATGCACAAACACGTGTAAATATTAGTCCGAGCCGTAATCGGCTCATTGGGTGATCCCCGATATCGGCTGTAAAGAGCCGATTGTGTCCAGTATCAGATCGTATCTAAGTATTTAAATAAAGCACGCATATCCGATGGTAAAATAAAACTTGCTCTATAATTAATAAGCTAATCCAATCTACGACGGTTAAAGCTTTCACCGCATAACCGGAACATCCTATGCGTAATTGAGCCTAACAGATATGACAGGTAACAGAATAGCAACCTAAATAGAGGCCTAAAAACCAACAGAAAGCCGAGTCCCGGAACAATCGCTCTTTAGATTGATAAAAAGCATCAAGCGTACTGCCGAAACGTTCAACCTGCTTGAAGGGCCTAATCATGCGGATGTTAAGCCGAGTCTTCGATGAACAAAGACTAACCATAACAGATTGGATCTACTCATCAAGAACAGAGCAGGATGCTGCCCTTACACCCGAGATCGAGCACGAGGACAGCTAAACGTTCACAGGTAACAAATGATGCATGAATAAAGCATGAAAGAGCTGATGCTACTCTATAAACGCCAAGATAGCTGGTGTTACTCGCCATCAACAATGCTTCAGTACCAGAAACACAAAGGTAGATAGGCAGGAACGATGCTGCCCCGATCACGCTTCGCGTGATCCGGCTGCACGGCACTTACCCAAAAAATCCTAGAACAGGGGTGGCGATGCGCCGAGAGTATTTTGCGAATGATTTATCGTGTTTCATCTGTAGTTCAAGGTACATATTTATAGTCCGGAGACTTGCCTTTCCTAACCAATCCTAACTAACTACGATATGAATCCTGACTATCTCTATCTAAACTAATTTAAATGCATACGCCTATCTAGATACATGGCCAACCCTGGCCTTAAAATGCCCGCGCAGGGGCCGATTCGCAAGCCCACTTCGATTATCCTTTAAGCCCATCTTGCTCGCGGCCCACCTTCTGGCCCAGCTAAATTATGATGATAATACATTCCCCCTGGTTTCGGTAATAATTATTCCGAAACCATTTTTTTCTTTTTCATCGCCCCGCCTCTTCGACTTCCAAAATCTGTACACGCATTCCTCTTCAACTTCCAGGGGATATGACTACTCTGCATCAAACTCCTTGGAAACCGTCTCGGTGCCGATTCATATTCCACTCTGTCTTTATAAACCTGCCCCCGGTAGTTTTCTTTTCAGTCGTCCTCTTCCTTCAGCCATTAGCAACCGCACAAATACAACTTTCCTTATCTCGCAAGGGCTTCTTCTTCCTCAGCTTCCTCCGCCATTTCCTTCGAGTCCGAGTCCACTCAAGAAGCCGCTCCAGAGTACGACCGCAGTGCCGCCTACGAGGCCTGCGCTCCTCTGCATTGGGATACAGAGGAGTGGGACTTCTGTACTTGGCCAGAGGATGATGAATCCCTGACCGATGGTGAGGATCTCCAACTTCTTCTCGACGAGGAGCTGGATGAAGATGACGAGGATGATGTGTCCTAGGATGGGGACTTCTTCTCCTTGGAGGAAGAAGTCGATTCCTCATCAACCGAGGAGGACTTGGTGGCATGAGGCTACCTGCTTGGCGGATCGTTGGAGGATGACGATGACGACGATGATGATGAAGAAGCCGAAGACAACAGCGGCTTCAGCAGCGACAGCGGTGGAGATGATGACGGCAGCGACGACGATACTGACGCCAGCATGGCTCCTCCAATCAGGCGCCGCAGAATCTCCAGCACCTACTGGTGGTAGATCGTAGGATTAAGCCGATGGATTGGCTCTAGGAGCAATCGGCTCCCTTTTGTAATCATTTCCCCTTATAAATAAAATCCTTTTATTTTAAACCACAATTTGTCAAGAAGCCTATTTCTTGGGAGCCGATGGCAACGCATCGGTTCCTTTCCTTAAAGTGCCGATCCAGATCTGAGTCGATTCTCAAATTAATTCCATTTTCTGCTTAAATCCGGAACCTTCCCGAATCAGATCTTCAAAGATTCCACGAATCCAAGTTACTCTCCAAAACCCTTTGCTTATAAACCCTAATCGCAAAGACCCGGACCAAAGCCTTAGAGCATGAATTTGAAACTTGCGCAGCAAACCCTAGATCTAGTTTCCAGGTTCTCGATCTTCGTTGTGGTTTCAGATGGCGGGATCTTTGAATGCCGATGTGGGCGTCCTTGGTCTGAAGGTAAAACTCTGACCTTTACTAATTTAATACAGTAATTATTAGATCCCTTGAATCATTAAATGATCTTTTCCCGATTATTTGGGTCTTATTGATTCTTCAGGTTTCAGATATTCTTTTGCCGCATCCTTCTTCCCCCAATTCTTTTTGTCTCAGGCCTCGTTCTTACGAGAAACCCATAGATCTGATTTCTTGTGAGGCCAAACGAATCCCGTTCGTGAGCCAGAACATAGATTTAGATTCCTGGGCCGACAGCCTGCGTGCTTGGCCAAATCCTCCCGAGGGCTGGGTGACCTGGTACAACAGAGTAGAAAAAACCTACCAGCCCACATGGGAAACCATAGGGATAGCCGATGCTCTGTCTCTATCTTTGTCTTCTCTTGAGAAGAACGAGAACCTCCTGAAAACCATCGGCTACTTTTGGTCCGATGCCTTAAACTGCTTCTTATTTGGCCACAGGCCGATGACTCCAACCCTCCTGGACGTAATGATGATTATTGGTTTGGACATCTCATCATCTTTCCCCTCTGCCTTCAGACTGCCTGAGGTCCCCTTCAAACTGTCCTCCAAAACAGAGTGCACAAACTGGGGTGCATACCTGAACCAATATATCAAAACCAGAGGCCCTGTGACTGAGAAGGAACATATAGCCTTTCTGAATCTTTGGCTGGAACACTTCCTATTCTACGGTCCTTCCCTTGCCCTAACCAAGAACTATCTCCCCCTAGCATATGAACTGGCTAAAGGTAGTACTGTTGGCCTTGGTAAGTTGTTCCTTGGGGAAGTGTATAGATATCTCCAACTGATGTCTTTGAGCCTACTTACCCAAAAGAAACTCAGGACCAATTGTCCCTGATGGTTCGTCCAGTTATGGGCTCACCTATATTTTCAGGACTTCATATCAAACTGCCCTGTTTTGGCCAATAACTCCTTTCCAGATCAGAGTGGGAGGCGAATCAGGTGTACCGGTTTGGGCTAGGCTCTGTACAGTCTTCCTGGCAGCAAATTGAATCCCTCAGCTGCTTGGAACTGGTTTAGGCTATTCTATAGGGGTCTGGACAACCCTATCTTCCTTCCCTATACTGATTCTAAAATTTTCGAGAACCGAATCACTTTTAATTTGGCTGATTTTGCCGATGATGATAGCACTCGGCATTTATACTCTTTCATGATTCGCCCTTGCCTCCTTCCAGTCGGCATGAGCACCTCCAACCGAATCATCAAGCCCGGTTATGAGTTTTATCAGCCGGTCGTAGCAGCCCGACAATTTGGTCTCGAGGAAGTTCCTCCTCACTTCTTCCTTCACTATTTGACAACAATTAGAGTTGATCTGCCCAATATCCTCACCAGCCATAGATGCTACAGCCTATTCTCTGATCTTCTTATCCCAATTCCTGTCGACTTAGCGTTCACCTCTTCGGCCATCGGATTCGGGGACTGGTGGTCCATGTGGAAGACTCATGTCTTTCAGAGAGCCTTGGGGCCAATGCTGCAGCAAATTCACGCTGAGTATGAAGCCCCTGAGGAAGAGGTATTACATCAGTTCAGTACTTCTTCTTGATTTCGTAACCCCTCCTCTAATTCCATTTGTTTTCTATGCAGCAGGAAGATGGTCCGGAGCCTAGGAATGATGATGGCTCCACCTTCACGTTCTCACCAGTTGCCCCTGTGGTCCTCTTCGGCAAAAATGCACCTCCCCCGTCAAAAGCCATCACGCGGATTCAGCCTGGTTCCGTGAAATCGACCCCCAAGCGAAAGCGAACCTCTGACATTACTGCCCCCTGAGCCCAAACTAAGGCGAGGAAGATGACTGTCAGGAAGATTCGGAAAGAAGCTGGACCATCTTCCACCGATCAAGAAGCTCCGATCGCCAACCAGGGTTAGATCGTCCCTCTTATAGTTGATCCTCTAAACATGTATATTTTGGCTTAACTGCTCTTTCCTTGCTTGCAGGCTGATATCTTAGATATTTCCAGCGGGGAAGAGCTAGCACGCCAAGAAAACCCAACTCCAGAGGCCCCAGAGGATCCTTTGACGATGGTCAATGCCTTAGTCAACCCTCAGGATCCAATCCTGACGACTCTAGAGAACCCCGCAACGCCAGCCGATACTTTGGTCGGCCTTCAGGATCTGCAGGAGCCGATCGTCACCACATCGACTGTCGGTCCTTCTCTGTAGGAGCCGATTGTCACCTCATCAGCTACCAGTCCTCCTCTGGAAAGGGTGCGTCTGCAAGAGCCGATTGCCACTACATCGGCTGTTACTCCTTCTCTAGAAAGGGTGCGTCTGCTCCATTCTTCTCCAGAACAGGTATGTTTTATCACCGAGCCATTTGCTTCTTCCTTTCCCTGTGCCGTACTAATTTTATATCTTCTTTCAGGGTCTGAACCTCTCGGAATTGCTCTTATTCGACCCTGCATCCGTCGGCTCGGCCATACTAGAAGTGGATAATCATCAGCCAGATCCGACCAGTGTCGCCAACCAACTTCTCCGTGATAAGGGCCTTTTGTCAGCTCCCATTGATGCCTTGGTCCGGGACTCTAATGTAGTGAGGCAGATTCTTGAGGAGATCACGTCTCAACAACCTGAAGTCCTTCAGATCAAGCTGTGGCCAACCGGACACCTCCCTTTCTTTCGGGCAAAGGTAGAACAAGCTCGGCACAGGATTGAAACTCGCTGCTCTCAAGCCCCCTTGAAAGCTGATATTGCCGAGAGGTGCTGATTGCCTAATGAGAAGAAGGTGGCTCTGGACGCCAAGGCTGATACATCTGCACACTCTCAAAAGCTTCAACTTCTGGAGAAGGAGTTAGATGACCTCAAGGCTAAGGTCCGGGCAACCGAGCAGTGCATCCAGGAAGAGAAGACCCTCATTGCCAGCTCCAAACGAAAAGCAGAAGGCCTGACTGCCCAACTGAAGATAGAACTCGCAGAGCTGAGCGCTTTGAGTCGGCAGGTAGTGTCAGGAGAGGACAAGGATGATGAAGCAGTGATTGCTGAAGCTAATCGCATTCGCCTTGAGGCTATCGCAGCCATTGACGAGTTCCTTCAGTAGAGTACCTTGTAATTACCCCTTGTAAGATAAACCTGCATGTATCAGAATTAAAATTCTAAAGTGGATGGTTGAACATCGGCTATTTGACCAACTCAATGCCTTGGGTACGAAATAATTTTTTTATATATGCGGGCCGACTGCATGTGTCGGCCCTCTTTCCTTGTGTCCAGCCTGATGTGTGACATCGGCTTTCACCTGTACGGGCCATTAGTCCTATCATTTCACAGCCTGATGTGTAGCATCGGCTCTATTGCTTATCATCCCACATACTTGGGAAGTACTTCTTGAGATGTTGACCATTGACCGCCACCGGGAACTTGACGCCATCCAACTCCTCAAGCATATATGCGTTCCCAGGTAGGACTTGGTCAACCTTATAAGGCCCATGCCAGTTTGGAGACCATTTGCCATACGCTGCATCCTTAGTCCCTAATGGTAGCACCGCTTCCCAAACCAGATCTCCAACTTGGAATTCTTTTGGCTTGACTCTCTTATTGTACGCGCGGGCTACTTTGGCCTTATTTTCTTTGATCTTCTCAAGTGACCAAAGTCTGAGCTCCATGAGGTCCTCAATATTTGTCACACCCGGTTTAAGAAGGACAACCGAATGCATCTCATATGTGCGCCAGGATCAAGTTCCACACATATGATAGACGTCACAAGTGATTACAGCATCAATGTCATAACGAAATAGAGTATAATAGTGCTTTATTACATGACCGACAGTCTTAATCTTAAACAATGAATAAATGTTTATTCTAGCAGCGGACTTCATCTTCACAGGCAGTTGACTGGGAGACATACGCCTAGAAATCTCCAATATCTTCAGGAAACTCCAGACAATTATCTTGTTCTGAGCAACATTGATTTTAATAAAGCAAGCGTGAGTACACTTATGGTCGGTACTCAGCAAGTGGAGGGAATAATATGACATGCAAGGCCAAATCAAGGAAAAACTGACACGGCTTAACTATGTTAAGCAATTTTAGTTGATCAAGTTTTATTAAGCAAGCTTAACTAGGTGTAAGTAAATACCAACCCCTTTAAACAACAGTAGAGCTATGAACATCAAGCACATAAGAACATTGATTTAGATCATCTTCAAGTTCAATTATCATGTGAGGGTCCAAGCCGCTCGTAACCGTGAGCACGGCTGATATATCAGTTTTCACTTTGCAGAGGTTGTACACTTTATCCACAATTCGTGTTTCCCTTGATGCCCGGGTTTGCAAGGCCCTTAAACACTTCTGAGGTGAGTGGCAGGGATTCACTACGAGGCCTTTACAAAGATTTTCTAACTTATGACAATCCACTAAGGTTTCAAGTCAAAGCGGTCATAACCCTCCCTAATGAGGAAATATCTTAGCCAGGGATCACATAGCCATGTGCCTCAAGAGGACCGAGCTATACCCCGTCGATGCAACCCCTTTTGCCCTTTCGGTAAGACTATCATAAGCTAAGGTTTCTAATTAATTAGCCAAGACCAGAGCCATATAGTATTGTGGTTGCACTGTTTTCCCGGGTGGTTCTCCATGTTCCAATTAATGCAATGATCTTAATTATCACCATAAAAGTATCCCAGAACATGAGTAGACCAATGTAGCATGACTTTCAGGTTATCCAACCAAGTTCTAAGTATTTGCAACTAGCGTAGCTACATCATAAAAGTAATAACCCAGGTTTAATCAAGGAAGTTTAAATCAAACTAGGCATATCCTTAATTTGGGATCCATCATATTCTAGACACATGCATGCATATAAAGTAATGTGTGTAATTGTAATTGATTAGGAGTGGAACATGATCAAGGACCACTTGCCTTCTTCAAAGAACTGCTGCTGCTCAGGAACGTCTTCAAAGTCTTGACCCTGTGGATCCTCGAACTGCGCACCGTCTATCGCAACACGTAAGAATATACGAACAAACAAATAGAATAAAATAAGAACAGTACACCAATCAATAAAAATAGAACAAAATAACCTTAAAAAGTTACTGCCTATGCTGCAAGGATCTCATGAGCGCAAGAATCGTTGAAATCGGAGTTAAAACGGAGAAATTAGGGTTTAAACAGGGTTCCAGGGACCTATTTGTACTGGTTTTGAATCTAAAAGGGCTCTGACAGAAGAAACCGAGGGCTAGATTGTAATTAAACCCTAGACAGAGGGGTTAGATTGCAAAACGAAGAGATGTTGGACGGTGGGTTCTATTTTGGAAAACTACAGGGGTCTAAAAAGAAGAAACAAGACCTAATAGCAAATACTTTTGAACTATGGTGGAGTGCGGGTTGATTTCCAGAAAGCTGAGGGGCTAACTCGCAAAAAGGCCACGGGTTGACCGGTATTAGATTGGTTTGATTCGGGTCTAGATCAGTCTTGAGCCGTCGGATCTAGATCCGGTGGTCAGGGACGGTGGGGCTTCGGGGCGGCGGCGCGGAGCGCCGGCGGCGAGGGTCTGTCGGCGGCGAGCGGCGGCGCTTCACCGGACTTCACGCGATAACGTGTTTCCCGGCTCGGTTTCGGTTCAGATCTGGACGGGGAGGTAGAGGGCGATATGGGGATTTGATCTAGGGCGTTTGGGGGCGGCGAAATCGGCCGTGGCGGCGGAGCTCCGGCGAGCTCGTGCGGCCACGGGGAAGCTGCGGGGGAGGGAAAAGAGGGCCGGTGAGGGTTCTCTCCACCACGTGGTGCTCCGGGGGCGGTCGTTCGACGGCGAGCGGCAGCAGAGCGGCGGCGCGGCGACGGCCCGAGGCGGCGATGGCGGCGGAAGCTTCGGGCTAGGGTTTGCGGTGGAGGCGGCTTGGGGGAAAGAGAGCTAGGGTTCAGGGGCTTTATAGCGGCATCTGCGGCGTCTGGGCGTGCGGGCCCGAGGCAGAGAGCGGCTGGGGGGGGGGGGCGTGTAGGATCAAGAACACCGACTAGAGGGGGGGTGAATAGGCGGTTTAAAACTAAAATCAACAACACTAGAGAAATTTAATTAGTAACAAAAGAAAGCCCTATGTCATGCTACTACTATGTCTAGAAAGGTCTGCAACCTAGGGTGACAAAATACAATTCAAGCTCTAGTAAAGTAAATTTCTCAAAATAACAACAATTAAAGAGAGCTAGAGAAATAACCAAGCTTGACACACAAATTTATCCCGTGGTGTCGATGACTTGCCGGTCACCCCTAATCCACGTTGAGGTAGATTCTATGAATCAACCGCTCCTCTATCAAGAACCTCTTGATCTTGAGCCGGCTAGATACAAGGAACCACACCACACCTCGATTTCACTAGAGTTGCTCTTCACCACTCCGGTGAGGTGAGCACAAAACCTCTCACAACCGAAATCGGGACTTCTCAACAATCTCCTTCAAGAAGCTCCACGAAATCACCTTCTCCAAGCCGTCTAGGGAGCGGCAACTCCCAAGAGTAACAAGCCAATAATCCTTGCTTGAAGATTCCCTAGTGCCACAAAGCTCAAACTCTTAATGCAATGCACTAGGAAGCACTCTCACTCTCAAAAATGCAAATTCTTAGCAAGTGTGTGAGAGAGAGGGATGTCTTAGCTCTAGAGGGTCAAGAATGCAGTCCAAATGGCCAAGAGAGAGACCCAAAGGCCGGGCATTGGGTATATATAGACACCCCATCAAAAACTAGCCGTTACAGTCTTTTCTGCGAGATCGCGGACCGTCCGGTTTCAAAAACCGGACCGTCCGCCGTTATAAACCAGAGAGTCAGAGAGCATTTAATGCGTGTCAGAACTAGCCGTTACAGCCCTAGCGGACCGTCCGCACCCAACCAGCGGACCGTCCGCGGTTAAGAGTTCCACAACTCCAGAGACATGAGAGTCTCTGGAACAAACATGAAATTAGCCTGCGGACCGTCCGCCACCAAAGGGCGGACCGTCCGCCGTTCATCCTAGACGAACAGGCAGAAACAACAATGTTTCTGGATCAAGTTATCAGAGAGCCTGCGGACCGTCCGCACGACAGACGCGGACCGTCCGCGGACCACACAATTCAGACAGACCAGAGAACATCTTTTCTGGAACGAAAAAGAGTTAGAGTGGCGGACCGTCCGCCAGCCACAAGATATTTCCACTAAGCCTTCTGAAACTGTAGCGGACCGTCCGCGCCCAAGGGGTGGACCGTCCGCGCTTGAGCAGTCAGCACTCAAACATGTTCTTTTTCAAAACCCGGCAAAACGTAGTTAGCCCTCATGCATGCACACAGATATTTTGAGCAAAATGGCACTAGAGACCTCTCAAGCACGAGTACATGACCCCTCTTGATAGTACGACTATCTATCCAACAAATCCGGTCACTTATCATCCACCAAACACCTTGTGACCGGTAAAATTCAAAAGACCCTATTTTATACCTTTGCCTTGAGCCCAAACTTTTCTCATCGTCTCCAAAAATCCACACGTTCGCAAATAACTCTCATTCATCCGTGGATCAACCTATACTCATTTTCTCAAAAAAGAATTGTTAATCCACAAACCGTTATCATTAATTACCAAAACACGAATTAGGGGCCTAGATGCTTTCAATCTCCCCCTTTTTGGTAATTGATGACAACACTAAGTTTTGGAGTGATAAAAGTGTTCAAGTCAACTTCATACGCTAGGCATAAGGTGAACTTGAAATTGAACTTTGGAAAAACTTACTCATTTTTCTTGAAAATTTCAGAATATTGTACGAATAAGTTCACCAAGTTCGATGAGTAGAGAGAACTCCCCCTTGATGTGTGCATATAAATTTGAATGAATATCCAGAGCACACATAATTATATATGAGCATTTTGACGGAGTTTTCCCTACAAGTGGAAATCGAGGCATACAAGATACACAATATATATGACATGAATTTTAGCTTGATTACCATAGCCTCACAACCACAAGATGATCATAAATAAATAGAAGTAGCGTACATCAACATAGTTCATCACAAATGACAAGCCAAATCCATGCAAGATATAAAGCATAAGTCCATCCAATAAAGTTCAACACAAATTAAAACATTAGTGGCAAGCGGAAGCAAAAGCGAATGAGTTCCATGAGAAATCCATGAGCTCCCCCTAGATCAAGGCACTCCAAAGCTCCTTCTCCCCCTTTGGCATCAATTTCCAAAAGGATCAATCCATCGGCGGTGGAGGAGGAGGCGGTGGATAGAACGGCTGGTGCGGGTAGAACTCTGGAGGCGGCACTGGAGCCGGGAACACTGAGTAGAAGTGGTCAGAAAACCCGGTGAAGGCTGTGCTGAAGGTGTCAAAGCGCTGCTCTAAATGCTGCTGCCTATGCTCGAGCTGCTCAACCTGCTCAGACGAAGGCAAATCCTCAAAACGGGAGTCAAGAGCTGCAATATCTGAGTGTAAACTCTCCTGAACACCCTGCATCTGAGCCATCATGGGCTGGAACATCTGCTGCTGCATGTTCTGGAAGTTGAGATCCATCTGACTCTGCATCTGACTAGTCAACCCGGCAATCTGAGAGGAGAGATCTGCCTGCATGGATGTAAAATACGGATCAAAATAGCCAGCTGGAGGAGCCCACTGCTGCTGTACGGGAGGGGGTGGTGGTGGCATGCCATGCTGAGCTGCAGCCGCTCCTATGTGAGCATCATCGTCACTATCGTCATCACCACCATGCCCCTGTGCTTCAGCATCTCCAGGGAAAGGAGTCAACGGCCTCATAAGAAAAGCATGATCATTCTTGAAGGGCCTAAAAGGAGTATGCTTGCACTCACAAATGCCTCTGAAAGAGGTCGTTGCCTTGATGATGGACATAATGTATGGAGCAAAGTATAAGTTCATCTCCATATTGAGCTTTAAATCTGCAAGCTGATCCATGATGAGGGCAATGACATCAATTCTATTCCCATTCATGACATGAGAGATCACATTCCAATAGAGCCCTCTAACCTTGTCCTTGTTTCCACTCTTAGGCATGAAAGTGACTCTTGCAATTTTATTGATCACTGCAGGATGATGCCTCATACCCTGAGTTCCCCCAAAGCTTCTGGCAATACCAAGATGTGCAGGCTCATAGTACATGGGGTTGTCATTCTCATCTAGAGGATTTTCCAAGACTACATTCATGCTTTGCTCACTGGTGATGAAATCATAGTCCAACTGATTAGCTGCAGCAAACTGGGCAAATGTGGCAAAATATGTTCTTTTCCCAGTGGACCATCTAAAGATGCCAGCTACCATATCAATTTCTAGGGTGGCATAGAACTGGCGTATGACTGTTTCATTCCAATCACATCTATGTTGCAGAAAATTTGCTAACCCCATTTCCTCAAATCTGTCCACTAGATCAGTCATGACAGGATGTGATCTCATATACCTAAGGTCAATGGTTTGATGTTTGAACACAGTCTTCTTAACCAAATGACCGAAGTAAGCATCTTGTTGTACCTTGGTTCTGAAAAAGAGGATGTTGGTGTCACAAGGCATGTCGAACTGATTCACTGCTCTAGCATTAGCATAGCTCTCAGCAGTCCACTGGCGGCTAGGAAGATCTAGCCCCATCAAGACAGTAACATCATCTTCAAAATCCTCAAGTTCCTCCTCTGAAGAATCATCACCAACACCACCCACTGAGGATGCAGCAGCCATGTCACTAGGGTTAGGAGCATAGTCCGAGTCATCGGAATTATCACCATCCCTTTGCCTCTTTGATGTTCCAGCCTTCTTGATTTTTGATGTGAAAGCTTTGAAAATTTTCCGAGGTGGCCTGAGATCAAGAATTGACCATAAGAACAATTACAAAAATAAGATATCCAATCCATAATCATACAAGTCAATTCTGATTATTGCTGAAAAAATTTGCCACCGGCGGACCGTTCGCGTGACACTAGCGGACCGTCCGCTTCCAGACGCGGACCGTTCGCCTACTGACAGCGGACCGTCCGCGACGCATCTGTTCAGCGCATGAACACAGCAGTCGCCCCAACCTTTGATTCATCCACAATTTGAGTTTAGATTCAAATCCACCAACCGAATTAATACTACACCATCTCCTCATCACTAGGAACAAAGTGCCCCAACTATTTGCAAGAATCCATGGCCCAAAAATAGATCGGAGCAACTAACCCTAACTCTTTCCAATGAACAAATCCAACAACAAGAGTTAGGGATTCATCGAAATACCGAGAGGACATGATGAAGAATCACGATAAGAGTCCGGGGATGTGCTCGGACTGTCCGCGAATCACGCCAAAAATCCTTGACCTTGAAGTCTTCCCCACGTGCTTGAGAGAGAAAGAGAGAGGGCTTTTGGAGAGAATGTCTCGGGTTAGTGAGAGGAGAGAAAGAGACAGCCCAATATAAGGCAACACTGGTCGGCCCCATCTTTCTGTCAAGTGGCGGACCGTCCGCGATTTCCAGGCGGACCGTCCGCTTCCAAATTTTGCTGCTGACATCAGTTCTGCAGAGCGTCTGGTGACCAATCCTGATGACCTGCGGACCGTCTGCCTCTTACCAGCGGACCGTCCGCTTCGTAACACTGTGGCCCAAAATAACATTGCAGTCCCTCTGGTGATCGGTTCACATGACCTGCGGACCGTCCGCCAATTACACGCGGACCGTCCGCTTCATAACTTCTGCGGCCCAAAACAAGTTGCAGTGTCTCTGTTGAACTAACCTCATAAACCGCGGACCGTCCGCTGAACCAAATTTCAATCTGTTCAGAATTCAGCCAATTTTCACAATTCCAACTTCAATATGGGATCATTGCTCATATAAAAATCAAAAAATCTCAAATCTTGCATGAAAACCTTCCAAACTCTCATATGAGCAAGTTATAACAAGAATTCAAAAATAAATCGAGTGAAATCATGAAAAGTCATAAACGGCTCAAAAGATCCCACAAAAATTCAGAAAATTGAAACAAAGAAAACATGGATGAACCATATGTCACATGTGCTAGTTTTCAAGCCACATTTGAGAAGTCAATGATGTTTAACTCATTTCTTAACTTGCAAAACCGAGATTCATCCAAGGGCTTAGTAAATATATCAGCTAATTGATCATCCGTGCCAATACCATCAATCTTGATATCACCCTTGTTTACATGATCTCTAAGGAAATGATGGCGGATATCAATATGCTTGGTTCTTGAATGTTGAACCGGGTTAGTAGCAATCTTCACGGCACTTTCATTATCACACAACAAGAGAATTTCATCAAAATTCACACCATAGTCAAGAAGAGTTTGCTTCATCCATAACAATTGTGCACAACAACTTCCGGCCGAAATATATTCCGCTTCCGCGGTTGAAAGAGCCACGGAATTTTGTTTCTTTGAAGACCAAGAGACAAGAGACCTTCCAAGAAATTGACAACCACCGGAAGTGCTCTTCCTATCAACCTTGCACCCCGCATAGTCCGAATCCGAGAATCCAACCAAATCAAAGTGAGCACCCTTGGGATACCATAAACCAATATTAGGAGTATATTTCAGGTATCTCAAAATTCTTTTGACGGCGGTCAAATGACATTCTCTAGGTGCGGCTTGAAATCGTGCACACATGCAAACACTAAACATGATATCGGGCCTAGATGCGGTCAAATAAAGCAAACTACCAATCATAGAACGGTAAAGCTTTTGATCAACCGGATTACCTCCCTCATCTAGGTCGAGATGCCCATTTGTGGCCATAGGGGTCTTGATTGGTTTTGCATCTTCCATACCAAATTTCTTCAAGATATCCTTCACATATTTTGATTGACACACAAAGGTGCCTTCCTTGAGTTGCTTGATTTGAAGTCCAAGAAAGAAACTCAATTCACCGATCATGGACATCTCAAATTCTCTAGACATCATTTCCCAAATTCTTCACAAAAACTTAGGTTAGTTGAACCAAAGATAATGTCATCAACATAAATTTGACAAACAAACAAATCCTTACCAATGGTTTTAGTGAACAAGGTAGTGTCAACCTTACCAATTTTGAATCCCTTGGAAATAAGAAAGTCTCTTAATCTTTCATACCAAGCTCGTGGAGCTTGCTTCAAACCATAAAGAGCTTTAGAGAGCTTATATACATGATTTGGCTTCTTGGGATCTTCAAAACCGGGAGGTTGCTCAACAAAAACAAGTTCACTAATTTTGCCATTTAAGAAAGCACTTTTCATATCCATTTGAAAAAGTTTTATGTTGTGAGAGCATGCATAAGCTAATAAGATTCTAATAGCTTCTAGTCTAGCAACGGGAGCAAAAGTTTCACCAAAATCCAAACCTTCGACTTAAGTGAAGCCTTGAGCCACCAATCTTGCTTTGTTTCTCACAACCATTCCATCTTCATTTTGCTTGTTTCTAAAAACCCATTTAGTGCCAATGACATTATAATTTCTAGGCCTCTCAACTAGGTCCCAAACTTGATTCCGGGTGAAATTATTCAATTCTTCATGCATAGCATTCACCCAATCTGGATCTCTCAATGCATCATCTACACGGTTAGGTTCAAGAAAAGATACAAAAGAATAATGTTCACAAAATGAAGCAATGCGAGATCGAGTTTGGACACCCTTACTAATATCACCCATAATTTGATCCACGGGGTGATCCTTTGCAAGAATATGATGAGTTCTTTGAAGAGCGATGGGTTCTTGAGTTGATGAAGAAGGTACACTTGATGAACCAACTTGATCTTGTACTTGAGAATCATCATTACTAGAATCTTGTACTATTTGTTGTGCTTGATCATTTGAGAAAGACGTTGAAGGATTAACTCTAATAGAGATAGAATGACCATCATCACTTTCATCTTCTTCTCTTGATCTAACGTCACCAATTGACATATTTTTCATTGCATTTCTTAAACCATCACTTCTCACATCATCAAGATTTTCTTGTTCATTATGAGACCCATTTGTTTCATAAAATTCAACATCATATGCTTCTTCAACAATACCATGAGTTTTGTTGTAGACCCGATAAGCCTTGCTACAAGATGAATACCCGAGAAGAAAACCCTCATCACATTTGCTTTGGAACTTTGATAACCGAGTTCCCTTCTTGAGAATATAGCATTTGCAACCAAATACTCTAAAATATGATATATTTGGTTTCCTTCCAATGAGCAACTCATATGGGGTCTTGTTATGGAATCTATGGCAATACAATCTATTAGACGCATGACAAGCCGTGTTGATTGCTTCGGCCCAAAAACTATCGGAGACATTGTACTCGGAAAGCATTGATCTTGCCATGTCAATCAAGGTTCTATTTTTCCGCTCAACAAGACCATTTTGTTCCGGAGTGTACTTGGTTGAAAATTCATGCTTGATTCCTTTTTCATCACACCATCCTTCAACTCTTGTGTTTTTAAATTCACTTCCGTTGTCACTCCTCACTCTCTTCACCTTGAGTTCAAATTCATTTTCGGCCCTTGTCAAGAATTTTTTGAATATGTCATAAGTATCGGCTTTGTCATGAAGAAAGAAAACCCATGTATACCTTGAGTAATCATCCACTACCACAAGACAATAGCAATTTCCACCAATACTTCTATAAGTAGTAGGACCAAATAAATCAATATGCAATAATTCCAATGGTCTCTCGGTTGACATGACACTCTTAGTTGGATGAGCATTTGCAACTTGCTTCCCGGCTTGACATGCACTACATAACTTATCTTTCTCAAACTTCACATTCTTCAAGCCAACTACTAAATCATGCTTTATAAGACGGTTGAGTTGTTTCATGCCAACATGACCAAGTTTTCTATGCCATAACCAACCCAAAGATGATTGAGTGAACAAACATGTAGACAAGTTGGCCTCTTTAGTAGCAAAATCCACAAGATATACATCCTCATATCTAAATCCCGTAAAGATGTGATTTTTTTCATCCAAGCTAGTCACTACTACATCATCTTTAGTGAAACAACATTTATATCCAAAATCACAAAGTTGAGTGACCGCTAAGAGATTGAACTTGAGAGAATCAACCAACAATACTTTTGAAAGAGAATGATCACTTGAGATTGAAATTGTACCAACTCCTTTGACTTTGCCTCGGCTATTGTCACCAAAGATAATATCACTATAGCCATCCACATTCTCATCTAGAGAGGAAAACATCATCGGATCTCCGGTCATGTGTTGAGTGCATCCACTATCAAGTACCCAATGTCTTCCTCCGGACTTGTAGTTTACCTACAATAAAGAAATAACTCTTTTAGGTACCCAAACTTTCTTGGGTCCTTCAACGTTAGCAACCAAGACTTTTGGTACCCAAATGGCATTCTTTTTAGCACCATCTATAGGTATTCCAACAAATTTTGCACTAACATTGCCATTTGAATTTCTCATAAGAATGTAACTTGAATCAAAGGATATGACTTTCATGTTGGTGCAATTCTTCTCAACATGACCAACCTTCTTGCATTTTTCACAATATGACTTAGCACTACTCTTCACAAAGGTAGTTTTGGTTTGCACAAAAGCCTTCTTCCCTTTCTTAGGAATATATCCAAACCCTTGCTTGTTCAAGGTGAACTTTTGATTTGCCCAACAATGATTAAACATGGCTCTACTATCATAGCACTTTCTCAAATCATTAGTCAAGCAAGTAACCTCTTTCTTTAACAAATCATTTTCCATAATGAGAGATTCATTGCAAGATGAGTCATCAATTTTGGAGCAAAAAGAGCTAGTGGGACTAGAACCACAAGGTTTATCATCAATTAAGTCACAACTCACACCAATGCTCAATGTTGCTTTTCTTTCATGATTAAGTAGGGCATTGTGAGCTTCCTCAAGCTTCTCATGAGTTTCTTTGAGATTCTCATGTGAAGTCTTTAGCTCCTCATAGGAATCTTGAAGAGAAGAAAACTTCAACCTCAATTCCTTTAACTTGGCCTTTTCTTTAGTCATGAATTCATCGGCATCATTGAGCATTTCAACAAGATCATCATATGAAAGTTCATCAAGTTCATCATCTTGTTGTACCTTTGCACCACCCTTTGCCATAAGGCAATGTGGTGTGGAGAAGACAGATGGAGCCTCCTTGATGGCGATCCCGGCAACTCCCTTGGATGGCTTGTCATCATCATCATCATCATCATCGGAGCTTGCATCGGAATCCCACTCAACAAAATAAGCTTGACCATTCTTCTTCTTCTTGATGAACTTCTTCTTCTTCTTTTCATCATTTTTCTTGTCTTTCTTGTTCTTGTCATCTTTCTTGTTTGAACAATTGACACTAATATGACCCATTTCACCGCATTGGAAACAAGTCTTGTCCATAAAAGGATTTTTTCTTGATGATTGACCTTTCTTGCCAAAGTTCCTCTTGCTCATCATTCTATTGAATCTCTTGACAAAGAGAGCCATCTCTTCTTCCGATTCTTCTTCTTGGCACTCACTTTCTTCTTCCTTTTTGCTATCTTGAGCTTTGAATGCCATACTTCTCTTTTTGATATCAATTTCTCCCCCATGAGCTTCATCTTGAGATTTCTTGAACATGTCATGAGTGAGAACTTCTCCCAATATTTGTGTGGGAGTTGCGGTCTTCACATTTGACCTTACAAGCAAGGTCACAATTGTATCATATCTTTCCGGAAGGCATCTAAGGAATTTGTGGTTGAAATCCGCATCCGGTACCTCAAAACCAAGTCCCTTGAGATCATTCACAATGTCATTTAGCCGGTTGAACATCTCGGCTATACTCTCATCCTTCTTCATGGTAAATTCACTAAAATTTCCCTTAAGCAAATATAACTTGGCCTCTTTCACACTTGATGTGCCCTCATGAATTTCCATGAGCTTTTTCCATATGTCATGTGCATTTGTGAGACTCTTGACTCTATTAAATTCGGTCACACCAAGGGCACTAAAGAGCACATTGACCCCTTGATCATTTAGTATCTCATTTTCCTCTTCTAGGGGTGTCAAATTTTTTGAGTCCAAAATGATATATCCATCAAATACCACTCTCCATAGCTTTCTACTCATGGCTTTGATATGAGCCGACATCCTAGTTTTCAAATAATCATAATTGTTCCCATCAAAGAACGGTGGCTTCCCAACATGAATTCCATTATCACTAGTCATTGTTCTACTCCAAAATGTTTAAATCCGCAATTAATGGAGTACTTAGCTCTGATACCACTTGTAGGATCAAGAACACCGACTAGAGGGGGGGTGAATAGGCGGTTTAAAACTAAAATCAACAACACTAGAGAAATTTAATTAGTAACAAAAGAAAGCCCTATGTCATGCTACTACTATGTCTAGAAAGGTTTGCAACCTAGGGTGACAAAATACAATTCAAGCTCTAGTAAAGTAAATTTCTCAAAATAACAACAATTAAAGAGAGCTAGGGAAATAACCAAGCTTGACACACAAATTTATCCCGTGGTGTCGATGACTTGCCGGTCACCCCTAATCCACGTTGAGGTAGATTCCAAGAATCAACCGCTCCTCTATCAAGAACCTCTTGATCTTGAGCCGGCTAGATACAAGGAACCACACCACACCTCGATTTCACTAGAGTTGCTCTTCACCACTCCGGTGAGGTGAGCACAAAACCTCTCACAACCGAAATCGGGACTTCTCAACAATCTCCTTCAAGAAGCTCCACGAAATCACCTTCTCCAAGCCGTCTAGGGAGCGGCAACTCCCAAGAGTAACAAGCCAATAATCCTTGCTTGAAGATTCCCTAGTGCCACAAAGCTCAAACTCTTAATGCAATGCACTAGGAAGCACTCTCACTCTCAAAAATGCAAATCCTTAGCAAGTGTGTGTGAGAGAGGGATGTCTTAGCTCTAGAGGGTCAAGAATACAGTCCAAATGGCCAAGAGAGAGACCCAAAGGCCGGGCATTGGGTATATATAGACACCCCATCAAAAACTAGCCGTTACAGTCTTTTCTGCGAGATCGCGGACCGTCCGGTTTCAAAAACCGGACCGTCCGCCGTTATAAACCAGAGAGTCAGAGAGCATTTAATGCATGTCAGAACTAGCCGTTACAGCCCTGGCGGACCGTCCGCACCCAACCAGCGGACCGTCCGCGGTTAAGAGTTCCACAACTCCAGAGACATGAGAGTCTCTGGAACAAACATGAAATTAGCCTGCGGACCGTCCGCCACCAAAGGGCGGACCGTCCGCCGTTCATCCTAGACGAACAGGCAGAAACAACAATGTTTCTGGATCAAGTTATCAGAGAGCCTGCGGACCGTCCGCACCACAGACGCGGACCGTCCGCACCACAGACGCGGACCGTCCGCGGACCACACAATTCAGACAGACCAGAGAACATCTTTTCTGGAACGAAAAAGAGTTAGAGTGGCGGACCGTCCGCCAGCCACAAGATATTTCCACTAAGCCTTCTGAAACTGTAGCGGACCGTCCGCGCCCAAGGGGCGGACCGTCCGCGCTTGAGCAGTCAGCACTCAAACATGTTCTTTTTCAAAACCCGGCAAAACGTAGTTAGCCCTCATGCATGCACACAGATATTTTGAGCAAAATGGCACTAGAGACCTGTCAAGCACGAGTACATGACCCCTCTTGATAGTACGGCTATCTATCCAATAAATCCGGTCACTTATCATCCACTAAACACCTTGTGACCGGTAAAATTCAAAAGACCCTATTTTATACCTTTTCCTTGAGCCCAAACTTTTCTCATCGTCTCCAAAAATCCACACGTTCGCAAATAACTCTCATTCATCCGTGGATCAACCTATACTCATTTTCTCAAAAAAGAATTGTTAATCCACAAACCGTTGTCATTAATTACCAAAACACGAATTAGGGGCCTAGATGCTTTCAGGGCGCCGCGTCCGACCTGGCCTCGAGCCCGAGCCTGGCTCGAGGTCGGGGACGACCCTGACGGGTGGGGGCCACCCGCCAGCGAGAGAAAGGGGGAAGGGATAGGGAGGCGCGGCGGACTGGGCCGGGAGCACGTGGGCCGTCCGCAGGAGAAAGAGGAGAAAGGGAGGAGGGCAGCGGGCCGTGCGGTGGAGGGAAAAGGAGGCCGTTGGCTGGGAGGCCAGCTGGGCCGGGCCGAGCGAGAAAGAAAAAGAGAAAAAGAACAATGGCCGGGCTGGGCTGCAAAGGGGGAAAGAGAGGAAAGAAGAGAGAGAGAGAGAGTGGGCCAGCTGGGCTGGGCCCAAAAAAAGAAGAGAGAGGGAAATAAAATGAGAAAACATTTGAATGCTTTTAAATTTGAGTTGGAGAATTTGAATTCAAATGCAAATCAAACAATAAAACAATGCATAGAGGCATGAAATGCACAAACCTATGTGACCTTATATTTATTTTTAGGTTTTATTAAATTGCCAATAATGCACGATAATGCTCTAAATCAATATAATTGAAACAAAACCTTAGGGTCCCTAAAGGATATCTAGCCAAATTTATTTAAGTTTCAGATTTAAATATTTAGGGTGTTACAATATTGTCGTTCATCAGAGCAGCATACTCTTCAGCTGTTAAGTCATTTTGAAACTCTATGCGTCTCGAGCCGGCCGTAATCTTCCATGGTAATATAGCGTCCTGTCCGTACACGAGGTGATAAGGAGAAGTTTTTGTTGCCCCATGGCACAAAATACGGTATGCCCACAATGCCTCTGATAAGACCTCATGCCAACGCCTTGGATGCTCATCGATCTTTCTCTTGATCAACTTGATAAGGCTCTAATTGGACGCTTCAGCTTGTCCGTTTGCTTGGGCATAATATGGAGATGACTTAATCAGCTTGATGCCCATGTCAGTAGCGAACTTCTTGAACTCCTCTGAAATGAAGACCGACCCTCCATCTGTTGTGATGGTCTGAGGAATCCCGAACCTGTGAATGACATGCTCTTTAACAAAATTAATGACATCTTTAGATGCTACCGACTTCATGGGAACTGCCTCCACCCACTTGATGGCCAAAATAAACTGGTGGCCTTTGCTGGATGGAGGATTAATTTTGCCGATCATATCCATGCTCCAGCCTCTAAACAGCCATGGTTTGACGATAGGGTTCATTATTGATGCTGGTACCATCTGTATCTTCCCGAACCTCTGACATGATTGACATCATTTATAATATTTGAAGCAATCTTCAAGCATGGTGGGCCAGTAATACCCCGATCGCCTAATCAGCCACTTCATCTTATGAGCCGATTGGTTTGTCCCACAAGTGCCTTCGTGGACCTCGTGTAAGAACCGATTGGATTGAATCGGCCCCAAGCATTTGAGCAACAAACCTTCTAAAGTCCTGTAGAACATGTCATCCCCTGTCAGGACATATTTCATGGCCTTGTAACGTATCCTCTTGGGTGCCCACCGAGCCGATTCCTTCAAGTAATTGAAGATATCGGCTCTCCAATCTCCTTGGTCCAGTAGGTGTACCTGAAGATCGGCTCTGTCCGCTACAGCCTTGTATCCCGAAGCCATCTGTGCAAGATCATTGGCCTCTGAATTTTGTGTCCTAGGTATCCAATAGAAATTTATGTACCTAAATTGGGCCATCAGCTCTTTACATTGTACCCATAACGAGAAGAGCAACTCACTCTCACACCTATACTCCTCTGTGAGCTGAGAAATCACCAACTTTGAATCCCTAAAAACTTCCACTGGTTCCGCTCCGGCCTCCAGAAGCAACTCCATACCCTTACGCACCGCTTCATATTCCACCAGATTATTGGTGCAAGCGGTAGGTAATCTTATTGAAAAAGAATACGTTGCCCCCTGAGGCGACACAAGCAGGATACCTATGCCATATCCATCTCTACAAGCCGATCCATCGAAGTACATGGCCCATGCGCGTACGGAGAGTGCTGCTATGTCTGTATTGATCCTTTCTGCAATGAGATCCGCCAGCGCTTGCCCTTTGACTGCCTTCACGGGTTGATATCGGATATCAAACTCTGACAATGCAAACATCCACTTTCCAAGTCGGCCTTTCAACACAGGAGCCGATAGCATATGCTTGATAACATCCGATTTGCAGATGACAATTATCTTGACTGATAGCAGGATATGATGAAGCTTTGTGCATGTAAAGAACAAATAAAGACATAACTTTTCAATGTCAGGGTACCTTGTCTCCGCATCTAGCATTCTTCTACTGAGGTAGAACACAAACCTTTCTTTGCCGTCATGCACTTGTATTACTACTGAAGCGATGGAGGCGTCACCTACTGATAAGTACACGTAGAATGGCTTATCCTGTTGGGGTGAAACTAACACGGGTGGTTTTGACAGATACTCCTTGATCTCTTCAAATGCCCGTTGCTGCTCTGCCCCCAGCGAAAATCATCATTGGCTTTAATTTTCACCAACTCCATAAAAGGCTCAATCCGCCCGGAGAGATTGGAAATAAACCTCCTGACAAAGTTTATTTTACCAATGAGCTGCTGGATCTCCCTCTTTATAGTAGGTGGCACCATTGTTTTTACAGCTTCTTGGCTCTTTAGGCCGATCTCAATTCTTCTTTCATGAACCCTAGTGCCACAAAGCTCAAACTCTTAATGCAATGCACTAGGAAGCACTCTCACTCTCAAAAATGCAAATCCTTAGCAAGTGTGTGAGAGAGAGGGATGTCTTAGCTCTAGAGGGTCAAGAATGCAGTCCAAATGGCCAAGAGAGAGACCCAAAGGCCGGGCATTGGGTATATATAGACACCCCATCAAAAACTAGCCGTTACAGTCTTTTCTGCGAGATCGCGGACCGTCCGGTTTCAAAAACCGGACCGTCCGCCGTTATAAACCAGAGAGTCAGAGAGCATTTAATGCGTGTCAGAACTAGCCGTTACAGCCCTGGCGGACCGTCCGCACCCAACCAGCGGACCGTCCGCGGTTAAGAGTTCCACAACTCCAGAGACATGAGAGTCTCTGGAACAAACATGAAATTAGCCTGCGGACCGTCCGCCACCAAAGGGCGGACCGTCCGCCGTTCATCCTAGACGAACAGGCAGAAACAACAATGTTTCTGGATCAAGTTATCAGAGAGCCTGCGGACCGTCCGCACCACAGACGCGGACCGTCCGCACCACAGACGCGGACCGTCCGCGGACCACACAATTCAGACAGACCAGAGAACATCTTTTCTGGAATGAAAAAGAGTTAGAGTGGTGGACCGTCCGCCAGCCACAAGATATTTCCACTAAGCCTTCTGAAACTGTAGCGGACCGTCCGCGCCCAAGGGGCGGACCGTCCGCGCTTGAGCAGTCAGCACTCAAACATGTTCTTTTTCAAAACCCGGCAAAACGTAGTTAGCCCTCATGCATGCACACAGATATTTTGAGCAAAATGGCACTAGAGACCTGTCAAGCACGAGTACATGACCCCTCTTGATAGTACGGCTATCTATCCAACAAATCCGGTCACTTATCATCCACTAAACACCTTGTGACCGGTAAAATTCAAAAGACCCTATTTTATACCTTTGCCTTGAGCCCAAACTTTTCTCATCATCTCCAAAAATCCACACGTTCGCAAATAACTCTCATTCATCCGTGGATCAACCTATACTCATTTTCTCAAAAAAGAATTGTTAATCCACAAACCGTTGTCATTAATTACCAAAACACGAATTAGGGGCCTAGATGCTTTCAATCTCCCCCTTTTTGGTAATTGATGACAACACTAAGTTTTGGAGTGATAAAAGTGTTCAAGTCAACTTCATACGCTAGGCATAAGGTGAACTTGAAATTGAACTAACCGGCCGATACGCCGAAAGTGCATTTCTTTGGATTCATCCTAAGCCCGAACCTTCTGGTTCGTTCCAGAACTTACCGAAGGTCTCCCAAGTGCCCTTCAACCAACGCAGACTTCACCATGATGTCGTCGATATATATCTCCACCAACTTGCCGATCAGATTGTGAAAAATATAGTTCATGGCATGTTGATATGTAGCGCCGGCATTCTTCAACCCAAAGGTCATGACCACATAGTTGAACAGCCCTATTGCCCCAGGCACTCTGAACGTGGTCTTGTTTATATTCTCCGGAGCCATGAAGATCTAGTTATAGCCTGTGTTGCCGTCCATGAAACTCAAAATCTTGTGACCAGCAGCTGTGTTGATCATTGTCTCCGCGACAAGCATCGGGTATTCATCCTTTGGAGTAGCCCTGTTGAGGTCTCTGAAGTCTACACAGACTCGCCATCGGCCATCTTTCTTTTGCATAGGTACGGCACTTGAAATCCACTCGGCATACCTGCATGGCCTGATGAAACCTGCTTCTATCATTTTCTCCACCTCTTTCTTGACTTCTATCAGAACTTCAGCCTTCATTTGTTGCGCTCGCTGCTGGAACGGCCGAAATCCCTTCTTGAGAGGGAGCCGATGCTCGACTATGCTCCTGTCCAACCCAGGCATCTCTGTATAATCCCAGGCGAAGCAATCTGTGTACTCCTTCAGCAAAGCTATCATCAGCTCTCGTAGACACGGGCTTAACTTTTTGCTGATAAATGTTGGTCGTGGCTTATCCCCAGGACCAATATGAATTTCTTCGAGCTTGTCAGCCGATGTAAACCCGTATCCTAGCTTTCTGTTATCTGTTAAGTCAACGCTGCAGATGGACAGAGAAGATAACAAAAAGAGTTTCGGCCAATCGTTGAGATCGGCCGCTTTATAATCTTCATTGATCTTTGAAATTTTACAATTGAAGTATGGCCGGCTGCTAGAGCGGGCCTCCCTATAACTGCTATGATCATGTAAAACACTTGCCATCGAAAGTTTACATTTTATTTTTTGGGGCCGATCGCGGGAATCGGCCGTGCTAAGTGCATCAGAATAGCTCGCCCTTTGTGTTTTGTCTACTCTGTAAGGCCGATGGATAAGACCAGCCTCACCCCGTTTTTTTGTAGCTTTGACGTGATCACATCCTTCCAAACTGATCCCTGAGATCAGCTCTTTGTCTTCCGTATCCCAGATGCTCATGGCGGCATGTGAGATTTCGATCGAGTCATCTGCATGAACCACCTCTACTTCATCTCCATCCCAGTGAATTAGACATTGATGCATTGTGGAAGGGATGCAACAGTTGGCGTGGATCCAATCCCTGCCAAGTAGGACAGTGTATGTACTCTTGTTGTTGACAATGAAGAAAGAGGTTGTGATAGTCTTGCTTCCCACGGTCAGATCCACACTAAGGACGCCTTGGGCCTCTAATGTTTGCCCGTTGAAATCGCTCAGCGTGACGTTGATCTTGATCAGATCTCCAGTGGACCGCCCCAACCGACGCAGCACTGAGTACGGCATTATGTTAACTGCCGCTCCTGTGTTGACCAACATCTTGTTGACAGGCTGGCCATTTATGTAACCCTTGAGGTATAAAGCCTTCAAATGCTTGTAGTTCTTCGCTCGGGGCTTCTCTAATATAACTGGCCGTGGCCCCAAATCAAGCTGGGCTACCGGCAACTCTTTGCGGCCTTGGGCGTGGAACTCCTCTAGGAGTACAAACACCATATGTGCATCAGCCAATGTCTTCGCATCGGCTCTTGTTGACTTTGGACGCCACTCTTTTTTTGGGAGGGCGCGACTCCCTTTTTTGGGTGTAATGAACTTTGTCCGCCAAATCCGGGCGCGCCTTTCTCAGTGTCTCAAGATATCTGGCCTCAGCTTCCTCCAGACTGTGTAGCCACTGTACCCTGCGTTTCTAGGAACGGTTAAGTCCATCAGGGCAACAGCGCAGCCGGTGATACTTATCCTCCTGCTCTTCAAAGTCCACCCTTTTGCGTGGTGGCTGAATCTGCTCGTGCTGGGGTGGCACAGGTCCCAAACATCGGGAAACCAAGACCCCTTCTACATCACGCTTCCGGGATCCGCATTCCGGGCAATCCTTAGTAGTAGGCAATCAGCTCATGCCAGAGTCCCAGCAATACTTGAAGAATGGGCAATGCAAATGATCACGCGTATCTTCCCGCTTCTTCAAACTTTTCCCAGTACGGCGTTCATACTCTTCCTCCTCCATCTCACACTGGAGGCATTGTTGGTACTGGTATTCATAGTTTTTGAGGAGATCGGAAGAAGCTAGCCATTGATTCCTGACATGCCTTACTTGCTCTTCCATGATATATCCCTTTTCCCCTTTTGGGGGCCGATCACAGGGATCGGCCTCTTCATTCCTAGCCTGGCGACGTAACGCAGGCCCTGCCATGTTAATGTCGAGTGTGAAATCTAGTTGTCGCCTAGCAGACCGGTCATAACACTCCACCATATTCACGCTTGGGAAAGGCTGGGTATCGACCTTCATGGCAGTTTGACCTAAGATCAATCGGCCTTGCTCAATAGCCGATTGGATCTGCCGATAGAGTTCTTTGCAGTCACTAGTGTTATGAGTGAAAGAATGATGCCACTTGCAATGTGATCTCCCTTGCAACTCTTGTGCTGTAGGAAGCTTGCAGCCTTCAGGTAACTTCAACTGCTTCTCCTTCAATAACAGATCAAATATATGTTCAACTTTGCTCACATCGAAGTCAAAACACAGATAAGGTATAGGACATGTCCTATCCTCTATTACTGTATGAACTACGTTATGTACATAGTCCCGTAGTCCTGGGTCTGACAAGCCCCCGAGCACTTCGTAGCTGAGTACTGCAGGCTCTCCACGCGTAGCGAAGTGCTTGGCGTAGGTTTGGATCGTTGCTGCGTTTGAGTATGGCAGTTACCCTGGTGATGTTAGCCACGGGGGTTCTAAAGCCCCACTCGCTCACGACGGCGAATTTGGCATCTAGCTCATGATGCATAGATCACATGCGCTTGTTGACCCTCCTTCGGCGGGCTGCGCGGGCTCTGTTCCTGGCCCTTGGTGCCTCACGCTCGGTGTCGTTATCGTCACCGGCGTTGGCTGTGGCCTCGTCTTCGGATATCATGTCAAGTGTTTCGTTGGGTGAGATGCCATCATCCTCGCCCTCTTTTTCCATCAACACTTGGCATGATATGAGTTCGTCGGAGCTTGCTTCGACTAGCTCGGTCGATTCTTCTGCCGTGGTGGCTAATGGCTTGCCCTCCTGAAAAGCCAAGGGGTTGAGGTGTTCCATGAGTCGGTCTTCATTTTTGAGTAGATTGGAGAGTTTCATGCCCTTCCAATGCACGAAACAACCTTCTCGGGTGGAGGTGATCATCAGACCATCGTCACCAAGGCGACCCGCAGCCCCCCGACATGCCGTGGCATCGGGTTTCCCGATTTGGAGTAAATAGTCCAAGTCCTTTTCCAATGCAGAGAGGGACTCGGCCTCCTAATGTTCAGTGGCCAAATTACGTGAACCGAGTTATGATTGGCTATGCAAGTCCTCATATTGGAGCGAGTCTAATTCAAGCGTAATTGTTGCAGCGCGGGGTGGATTCGCGTTGAAAACGGACTCCTCCTTGATCTTCCTGGCAGAGCCATGGGTCAACAAGTCATCGAGATTGTCGACGAACTCGTCGAGCTCGCTATGAAAACTTGCCGCGAGAGTTTTTGGCTTCATGACGTCGATGGTGAATCGACGGAAATTGCCCACGCCATCTGCGACGCAGACCCATGAGCTGAAAACAAGCGTCGTGCCCTCGGGGGGCATGGCACTGGTGAACTTGAATGATGCCATCGAGTTCGCCGGTGGATCTTCAATGCGCACCCCTACCTGGCGCGCCAGCTGTCGGTGTTTTACCGCCTGCCCACCGAGGGGTATACCCGAGGTGGTGAGTTTTAGGTAGGGTGTCGCCGAGATCGGGAACTCGAAGGTGCAAGCAACACAAGGTTTAGATAGGTTCAGGCTGCGATGTGTAATACCCTACATCCTGTTTGGTGGTTTGTATTGCCTTGGGTGTTGATATGTTTTGAAGGGGTCCCTACCCGCCCTTATATATCCGGGAGGATAGGGTTATATGAATCCTAGTCCGACACTAGCTTAGGAATCGTACTCGAGTACAACTCGAGTAGTTTCCTTCTGTATCGACCAGTTCTACTTCACATGCAAGTAGAGTACAACATAGATAAGGTATAGAACATGTCCTATCCCGTATTCCTTTATGAACTACGTTATGTACACAGTGCCGTAATCCCGGGTCTGACAGAGCTAGATCCTTCCGCTCCACTGAACTTGGTGAACTCAGGGAGCCGATACTTGGGCAGCAGGGGAATTAGATCATAGTCACTAGGATACGGCTTAGTATAGCTGATCGCCCTCCTCTTTGGTAGAATGCCAAATTGATCTCTTAGGATGGCACTGATCTGGTCTACCGTCTGTGCTCTTGGGGCCGAGTGCGTACTGTCATAACTCGGCCCGGTGGCATAAGCAGCTAGCCACGCTTGTTTGTTAGCATCTGCTCCGGAAACTCCTCCATCCGCCCTCTGCGCCGAATGTACCAAATTGTTGTTGTCCGGTATATAAGCACACATGTACCCGTGCGGGATCTCCTTGGCCAGCTTGCTGAAGAACTGGTGATCCACAGGGTCACCTCCCACCTTGTAGACGATGTAGGCCGGGGAGCCGTGTGACTCCGGAGTCGCGAGCGCATATGGCAGCGGTGGCTTGGCCTGGAATGGCAATTCTCCCTTATGACTCCCCATGGTAGGTCCCGTCAGAGAGTATTGATGCTTCATGATCTCCTGGACCACGCGTAGCGCGACACGCTCGAAAGTTTTCACCAGGCTCTCAAAGTGCCGATGCAGTAAGTGGGCCACCATGTAGTTTACTTCCTGGCACAGAGCTCTGGTACGATCTTCTAAAGGGGTGGATAGGTCCATGTCATCAAGAGCGCCTTCAGGTGAAAACCCCTTAGTTGATGAAGATGGTCCCACCGGGCGTGCCAGAATGTGTTGTCGGTCAAAACCCACCGGCGAGCAGCGACAGGCAACACGAGGAGCCGGGAGGCTCCCGGGACTGCTGGTGGGCGCCGGTCCCTCAATCAATGGCCTAGGATCTCGCACACAACCTGGCATCTGGGTTGCTAGGCGTGCCACTTGACCTTGTACCTGATCAGGGAGGTGTAGAAGTAATTTATGTTAGTTTCCTGCATGCACATACACGTGTAAACATTAGTCCGAGCCGTAATCGGCTCATCGGGTGATCCCCGATATCGGCTGTAAGGAGCCGATTGTGTCCAGTATCAGATCGGATCTAAGTATTTAACAAAGTGCGCATATCCGATGGTAAAATAAAACTTGCTTTGTAATTAATAAGCTAATCCAATCTACGATGATTAAATCTTTCACTGCATAACCTGAACATGCTATGCATAATTGAGCCTAACAGATGTGACAGGTAAGAGAATAGCAACCTAAACCGAGGCCTAAAAACCAACAGAAAGTTGATTCCCGAAACAATCCCTCATTAGATTGATAAAAAGCATCAAGCGTACTGCCGGAACGTTCAACCCGTTTGAAGGGCCTAATCATGCGGATGTTAAGCTGAGTCTTCGATGAACAAAGACTAACCATAACAGATTAGTTCTACTCATCAAGAACAGAGCAAGGTGCTGCCCTTACAGCCAAGATCGAGCACGAGGACAGCTAAACGTTTACAGGTAACAAACGATGCATGAATAAAGCATGAAAGAGCCGATGCTACTCTATAAACGTCAAGATAACTGGTGTTACTCGCCATCAATAATGCTTCAGTACAAGAAACACAAAGGTAGATAGGCAGGAATGATGCTGCCCTGATCATGCGAAGTGTGATCGGGACTACACGGCACTTACCCGAAAAACCCTAGTACAGGGGTGGCGATGCGCCGAGAGTTGTTTGCGAATGATTGATCGTGTTTCATGCGTAGTCTAAGGTACATATTTATAGTCCAGAGACTTACCTTTCCTAACCAATCCTAACTGACTATGATATGAATCCTGGCTATCTCTATCTAAACTAATTCAAACGCACACGCCTATCTAGATACATGGCCAACCCTGGCCTTAAAACGCCCGCGCTGGGGCCGATTCGCAAGTCCACTTTGATTATCCTTTAAGCCCATCTTGCTGGCGGCCCACCTTCTGGCCCAGCTAAATTATGGCGATAATAGGTTTTTATTCCATCATTTTGATTTTAGAGCATTTATCGTGAATTAATAGTAATTTACTTAACTATAAAAAGAAATATAAGGAAATATAGGTTTTGTGCATTTCGTGCCCCATTGAAAATTTTTATTGTTTGTCTCCCATTGAATTTATTTCAAATTCAAATTCAAATGCATTTGAATGCAATTCTTTTTCTCCCTCGTTTTCTAATTGGGCCCGGCCCACTCACTCTTTTCTTTTTCCCTCTCTCTTTTCTTCCTTGTGGCCCAACCCAACTTGTCCTTTTTCCTCCCCTTCCTCTCTTCCCGCATGGCCCAGCTGGCCCGGCCTCTTCCTTTTCCTTTCTCCCCGCGCAGCCCAGCCCAGCCGACCTCTTTTCTTCCCTCCCCAGCGCGCAACCTGCTCCCTTCTCCGGCCCAGCCCGCTCGCGCGCCAGCTCTCTTCCTCCTCTCGCTCTCTCTCACGCTGACGGGTGGGATCCGCCTGTTGGGGCCGTCCCCGACCTCGAGCCAGACTCGGGCTCTAGCCCGAGTCCGGCCGCGACACGGCACGGCTGCCCCACCGTGCGTCGCCTAGGCCCGCACGCCAAGGCTGCAGCCGCCCTATTTAAAGCATCGCCCCGTGCCATAGATTCTGCATAACTTGCAGCCGCCGCCTCCCGCCTCATGAAGCCCTAGTCGCCACCGCCATTGCTATCGTGCCTCGGCCGTTCACCGCTCCACCGCTTCTTTGCCGCCGCAAGCCACCGCCGGAGCTCCACCATGGGGTAAGGATCGTAACCGGCCGGTTACCCCTATTTCCCCGCCTTCTCGTGCGTGCCAATCGCTTGCCGTCGTCCCGAGCCGCGTCTCGCCGCCGGCCGCCGTACCCGGCCACCGTCACCTCTTCCTAAGCCTCTAGACGTGCTCCTCTCATCGCTCTCTTGCTCCCAGGCCAAACCTGAGCCTAAACTGAGGCCGGAGTTGCGTTTACGCGAAACTCCGATGAGCAGCCGCCATGAAATTCCGCCGCTGGCACCCCGCGCCACCGCCCCGCAGCGCCGGCCGCCCCACAGCCGTTGGATGCCGATCCAACTTGTTACATTAGATCAAACCCGAGTCAAGTGAACCAGATACCGATCAACCCAAGGCAATTTTGCACTTTAGCCCCTGAGTTTCATAGAAATCAACCCGCAGTCCCCGACAGTTCAAAAGCATTCGCGAATAGATCCTTTTACTTCTATTTAGGCCCCTATCTTTTCCAAAAATAGAACCCGCCATCCTTTGCCCTTCGGTTTTGCAATCTAAACCCTAGATCTAAGGTTTAATTATGTTCTAGCCCTTGATTTTTTTGTTCAGAGCCCTTCTAGTTTTAAATCTTCTAAAAATAAGCCCCTAGAATCATGTTTTAGCCATAACTTCCCCCTTTTAACTCCGTTTTCATCGATTCTTCCGTTCACGCGATCCTTGCGACATATACAGTAGCTTTATAACGTTATTTTGCTATACTTATATTTTTTGGTATATTGTTTCTTATTTATCATATTTGTTTGCTTGTATGTACTTGTGTGTTATGATAGACGGTGCGCAGTTGAAGGGACCGCAAGAGCAAGGCTTTGAAGACTTTCCTGAGCAGCAGCAGTTCTTTGACGAAGGCAAGTGGTCCTTGATCATATCAAGTCCTGATATCTTTATAAATACGCACATTTACTTTATATGCATGCATGTGTCTAGAATATGATGGATCCCAAATTAAGGATGTGCCTAGTTTCTTTTAAACTTCCTTGATTAAACCTGGGTTATTACATTTATGTTGTAGCTACGCTAGTTGCTTTTACTTATACTTCGGTTGGATAATCTGAAATCATGCTACACTAGTTTACTCATGTTCTGGAATACTTTTATGGTGATAATTAAGATCATTGCATTAATTAGAACATGGAGAATCACCAAGAAAAACAGTGCAACCACAATACTATATGGCTCTGGTCTTAGCTAATTAGTTAGAAACTTTAGCTTGTAATGGTCTTACCAAAAGGGCAAGAGGGGAGTGCGTTGATGGGGTATTGCTTGGTCCTCTTGAGGTATAGATATGATCCTGGTACGGCGTCTTCCTTATTAGGGAGGGTTATGACCACTGCGTTCTGAAGCCTTAGCGGACCGTTATAAGTTAGGAAATCTTTGTAAAGGCCTCGTAGTGAATCCCTGCCACTCACCTCGGAAGTGTTTAAGGGCTTTGCAAATCCAGGCACCAAGGAAAACACGAATTGTGGGTAAAGTGTACAACCTCTGCAGAGTGAAAACTGATATATCACCCGTGCTCACGGTTAAGAGCGTCTTGGACCCTCACATGATAATTAAACTTAAAAATGATCTAAATCGATGTCTTTATTTATGTTGTTGTTATCTTATCTCTTTTATTTATTTAAGGGTTGGCATATACTTATATTTAGTTAATGCTTGCTTAATAAAACTTCATCAACTAAAAATGCTTATCGCAGTCAAACCATGTCAGCTTTTCCTTGATTACAGCCTTGCATGTCATATAATTTACTCCACTTGCTGAGTACCAACCATAAGTGTACTCACGCTTGCTTTATTAAAACCATTGCTGCTCAGAACAAGATAATTATCTGGAGTTCCCCAAAGATTTTGAAGAATACTAGGCGTATGTCTCCCAATCATCTGCCTGTGAAGTTGAAGTCTGCTGCTAGTTATAAATGTTTATTTATTCGCTTAAGATTAAGACTTTTGGTCATGTAATAAAGCACTATGATACTCTATTTCGTTAATACATTATTTCGGGTATACACTTGTGACGTCTATCATATGTGTGGAACTTGATCCTGGCGCACATATGAGATGCATTCGGTTCCCTTTTCTAAATCGGGTGTGACACATATGCTCGATCTCGGACTCAGCTACATGCTCATCCATATTGTTCAGCCTCAACTTGAGCATGGCGAGCTGTTCTCCCAGCTCCTTGATCTCGTCACCCTCCTTCTCCTCCTCCTCCTCGCTGCTGTCTATGTATGCCCAAATCTCTAGAGGATGATGGATCAGTGGTGGCGAGCGAGTGCGCCATACCAAACCCGGAGTGGAGTCAATGGAATCCCTCTCCCCACAATCTAGGGGGGGTGAGAGCACCTTCCCAATGCACACCTATCCACGCATGCGGTGGTGTGGCGGACTTGGACTGGCCGATGTGTACTCCGACGACTTGGGCTCCACCATCTGTGGGGCGGCAACTCGCGCCATGCGCCCTCCTAAAGAGGAAGGCACGAGGTGCTTGCCGATTGCCTTCCTGGGGGACAAAACCCCTGTGGTTGGGCATGTCGGCATGCGCGCATTGGCCCCCACTCTTGGACTCCTGGTGGGGGACCCGCATGAGATTGTGATGAATGGCGCGAAGGCGAGGCCGGTCGACCTGATGCTGGTGCCTCTGGCATGCAGGCAGTGAGGTGAAGGCATCGGCCATCGCCTAGGGTTCGACAATGCGGACGCTACTGGAGAACGCTCGGCTATGGTTTGATTTGAGGTGCCGAAGGGGACGAAGTGGACAAGGGTGCCGATTTCAGTGTCGTGGGGGAGGATTGCAAGGCCATGGTGGTGATCTCATAGAAATTGAAATGAGGAAGGTTGATGGGTTTGGGAGGAAGAAGAAGGGGGAGCCTTTCGATTTAAAATGACGCTCCTCCTTCCCATTCTCTCAGAGATGCGAAGGGGATCCCGGATAACGCCGATTCAAATTCAAACATTTGAATTCAGGATTGAGGCCAGGCCGGCTGGCCTGGGGTAGGCTGGCTGGCCCCATGTTGTCAGGTGTGGCCTTCAGTCTTCTCAAAGCATCTCTCCCTCACTCCTATCTCTTGTTTTCGGGTGCAAAATAGGCTAGAAAAGGAGAAAAGAAAGAAAAGGGAAGAAATCTAGCCTAAGATATGGCACATTTAAGCTCCAGCGATGACCATAGATGAGGGCTCTGGCTCGGATAACTCGTAGACGTCTATTTCTTCAAGTTCCGGTATTTCGGGCTCGAGGAATATTTTCAATCTTTGGCCATTGTCCTTGAAAATATTCCTGTCATCATCTTGGAGGGTTATAGCACCGTGATTGGTGGCATTAATTACTAAGTAAGGCCCTTCCCACTTACTTGTAAGCTTACCATGACCAAACAAATGAATACGAGAGTTAAGGAGGAGTACCTTATCTCCCACTTTGAAGTGCTTGATCTTGATTCGCTTATCGTGCCATCGCTTCGTTTGCTCCTTATAGAGCTTGGAGCTATGGTAGGCCTTCTCCCTCCATTACTCCAATTCAGCTAGTTGGATTTGTCTCTTGACTCCAGCTGATTGGAGATCCATATTCCACCTTTTGATCGCCCAGTGGGATTTGAACTCATGTTCAATTGGCAAATGGCAAGTTTTGCCATAAACCAGTTGGTACGGTGTCATTCCTATCAGGGTCTTGAATGCTGCTCGATATGCCTAGAGTGCCTCTGGTAACTTGCACTTCCATCCCTTCCCCATGGCATTAACTATCTTCTGGAGAATGTTCTTGATATATTTGTTGGACGTTTCTGCTTGACCACTTGTCTGGGAATGGTATGGAGTTGCAACCCGGTGATCTACTCCCAACTCACTGAGACACTTCCTGAATGTTCTATGAATGAAGTGTGAGCCTCCATCACTGATCATGACTCTAGGAACTCCTATGCGAGGAAATATGATTTCCTGAAACATTTTCTTCGAGTTTCTTGAGTCGGCCGCAATGCAGGGAAGTGCTTCAACCCATTTGGACATGTAGTCCACTGCCACCAAGATGTATTATACACTACTCTAACATAGGGAAAGGACCCATGAATTCGATTCCCCACACGTCGAAGATCTCCACTTCAAGGTTGATCTTTAGTGGCATAGCATATCGGTAATTGATGTTCCCGTGTTTCTAACATCTTGGGCATCACCACACAAACTCTTTGGCATCTCCATACATGTTCGGCTCGATGAATCCACTATGCCAAACTTTAGCATGGGTCCAGAATGCTCCGTAGTGCCCTCCATATGGTGAGGAGTGACAACGCTCTAGAATTTTATGGGTCCCACATAGCAGGATGCAGCGGCGGAGTAAACCATCAGCACAGACCTTGAATAGATAGGGGTCATCCCAAAGGTGATATCTGCTGAGGTGAATTGACTTCTTTTTGTCTTCTATTGGAGGTATATACCTAGTCACCATGAAATTCACTAAGTTGCCATACCATGGACTGGATGTAGTGACCTTCAGAAGAGTATCATCTCTAAAGTAGTCATCAATTGGTAAATCCGATCCTTTAACTTGCATCCTTGAAAGATGATCAGCCACACAGTTATATGCTCCTTTCTTATCTTTGATTTCCAAATCGAATTCTTGTAAGAGCAGAATCCAACGGATGAGTCATGGCTTGGCTTCCTTCTTGGTTAGGAGGTACTTTAGTGCAACATGATCCATGTGTACTATCACTTTGGCACAAACCACATAGGATCTGAACTTGTCAATGGCGAATACCACTGCTAAAAGTTCCTTCTCCGTTGTTGCATAGTTCAACTGGGGTCTGGTCAATGTCTTACTGACATATGATATGGCATAATGCTGCTTGTCTCTGCATTGACCCAGCACTGTGCCAATGGTGTAGTCACTTGCATCACACATGATCTCGAATGGAAGATTCCAGGGTGTAGAAGGCTATGAGTCAATCCTTATGAAATTTGAATGCGTTCTCTTTGGCAAGAAGACTTGTCAAATGCCTCACTATATGCGAGAAGTCCTTGATTGTGGCAGAACCGCCTGAATTATTCCAGCTCAAGTGCACTAATCATCACTATGTAGCTGATATTAACTCAACGCACTTCAAACGGAACAATCCATTGGTCTGTCGGGTCTCCGCCCGTTACAACCACGGTTCAACAGGATCGAAGCAGGTTTACCTCGCACGAAGGCGAGTTTACAATCACAGTATAGCTCATCAACTTTTAATTTACAGAAATGCAAACATTATTACAAACCTTTTTCAAACTTAATGTAAACTTATACAAACAGTGTTTAACACGACAAGCTACGTAGCTTGTCCAAGTTCACAGCGGAAGAAAAATAAACACGCGACTACGCACGTCGCGAAGGTTGACACCATGCTCAGCCCAAGGTCTGGTATCACTCAGGAGGGTCACTGCCAGCCGGGGACGGATCCCACTCCACGGACCAGCCATACGGAACAAAAGTTGGCCATGCAGAGCTATTCGTGGGGTTCTCGAAGGTCATTCCTGAAAGATACTTAGCCAGGTAACTAGACTCATGAAGGCATTGAAAAGGTTCTAGATTTAATTTCAGCTGAAAAGCAACAAAGAGTATGATCTACTTTCAAATTTTAGCTTTCAAATTCTACTTGATTAACCATTCTAGGTAAGCACCTACACTAGACAAGCAAGGTAGAGATTAGCATTCATCAAGATTATTCCATCAATAGTTACACTTCTTACTCTATGTGGCAGAAGGAATAAGCAGTCTCAATTTCTGCGAGAGACGGACGATTCTGAATCGAATTTCCAAACCTTGCAAGGGTAAACCTAACTCACACGCTTGGAACACCAAAAGGTCGTTCCGAAGCAACCATTTGCCTTTCATTCCAGGTTGTGGAACAGGGCCACCACAAGCGACTGTAGGACCGTACGCACACCAATTGTGCAGGACATACATCTGTAGCGCGACTACATGACCGTACTCCTGTCCGCTGCGCGGAACGTACTCCCGCACATCGGTGTGTGAGAAAAACCAAATTACGAGTGGTGGGAGGTATGTCCACTTGCCGGGCCGATTGGTTACTAGGCTTACCGCTTTACCATATTTTGCGGCATGTGGCTAGTACTTTCAAACGCTTAGCCACCACTACCACACACTGCGACCTTATCAACTTTTATCAACATAGATGGGGTAACCTTTTCGAGTCATGATTTTGCACATGACCCCATCCATCATCCTTATAGTGATTGCAGAATAGTAAACATTCAACTCCTATATCGCGCGAGTGATAGGAAATCACTCGACTTCTGCCGGTCCTATTAGCAGAGCGTCTACACGATAAGGACTCGGGTACAATACATTGGATTCCTAGGATTTATGCATCTAGGGTTTCATTTCAACTCCTAGACGTAATGCAAGATATATAATATATAAATAAAATTGTAATAAATTGAAATACTGGGATATGCATCGGGGCTTGCCTTCTTGAGTGGGGTTGGGGGCAGGAATGTCATGGATTTTCGAACTTTGGTTTGGAGCTTCAGTTAGAGTCTCGGCGACGTTTATCGGGTCTTCAGAAAACCCTTAGTCTTGTTCCAGGACTAGCTCGTAGTCTCCGTCATCGAGCGTCGTCGATTCTATATGGTATGCAATGATTTAAGTGAGATTGTGCTTGAGTTATAGATTTTATTTCATGATAAAGTTGCAATCCAATAAATTAATGAACATAAACTCATGTAACAAGGGGGTGGGTTCCAAACTACCATCTATACTTAGGTTATGTCATTTTAATGGAATTACTTTGAAGTAATTTGACCAGTTTGATTTTTATTTTGAAAACCATAAAGTTTCTAACCTTGAATTTTTGTGGATAAGTTTACTTTCAATAAATAAGCTTATGGTGAATTTTTCATAATTTTCTGGAAACAGAAACTAAAACATTTGAATTTGAATTCAAACTTCAAGTTTAAATTCAAATCCTGAGTAAACAGAACTTTAAATTCTTAAAAATTTAATTATGAACTAATTATCAACATATTAGGTTATGGTAAAAAGATCTAAACATAGAAGCCTTAGGAACATGATTATTTAAATTCAAACCATTTCAAATTTGATTTGTAAAAGTTTAAAAGAGCTTAAACTACAGAGCAATATTAAGCTTGAAATTTTTACATAAGCTTACTCATGACTTAAAGAAGCTACATACCAAAAATTACGAAAAAAAATAAGTTTGTATGCACAAGTTATGCATGAAATACACCTTTTAATTAAGTTTAAAATAGAAAAAAATTTATTTAGTTTTAAACCAGACTTTATTAACAAAAGTTGTAGATCTTGAATTCTAGTTTCTAACAAAACTGGTTTGGTAATTTTTGGAGTTTCCTACAATTTCCTATTGATTTTACAAGATGGCAGCTTGCCCACATGAAATAACAAAGTAGTTTACACTGAGGCCCTCGGGTTTATGCACAAAGACCCTTGGAAGTATTCTAATCTTTGCAATCCAGTCCTTGGTCGGGATTCAACAGAGGGCAGATCGATGGCGTCTACAATCCGGCGAGGGGCAAGTGGGGGAAAATGACTAGTGACTCACGGTGGTTATGGGGGTGATCGGGGCTGAGGTGGGGAGGAGCTGTAGCAGCGTAAACGGCGACGAACAGGGGCGGGCGGCGGAGCTCCGAGGGGGTCGACGGCATTCCAGTGGCTAGGGTGCCGGAGGGTGGCGGGAAAGTAGTCGAGAAGCTTCCACGTGATGATGTGGTGCTGACGGGGTGCTCGGCCGGGGCTAGGAGGTGGTGGATCAGCGGGTTGACGGCGAAGCCGAGCGGCGGTGGAGCAAGGAGCTCGTCGGCGCTGCGGTCCGGTTGTTCCGGTGCACCAGAGCAAGATTGGATGGGCTGGGAAGCACCAGCGGGTGACGGGGATGCCGTTTGTGCTCTGGACCGGGGATGGGAAGCGACGGTGGGGGCTGTCGACGGTGAGGCCAAACGGGCGGCGGAAGTGGAGCTCACCGGCGCTGCGGGGAACAACACTCGGGTGCGAGAAAATGGAATTGGGTGGGTCGATGAGCTTCAGGGAGTCACGATGGTGCTCTAGGAGCACAGGATCGGGGTCCGGGGGTGGTGTAGGCGGCTGACGACGGTGGCCAGGAGGCGCGGCGGATGTCCGGTTAGAGATGGTGGTCGGACCAAGCGAGAACAAGCGAAATGTGTGTGTGCAAATGCAAGAGTGAGTGTGCTAGGAGCTCCAGGAGGTGTTCGGGGTCTAGGATAAGACGTGGTCATGCGGGAGCCAGAGCTGACTGCCGGCGGCGTGCATGGCGGCCACGGGTGAGGTTCGGGCAGGGGCGGAGGTGGCGTGGCGCGCAGAGAAGAAGGCAGCGAGGAGAGCTACAGCAGCGGCCGGCCGGAGAGCGACACATGGGGTCACCGGGAAGCAGGAGGTGGCGCTGCATTGCAGCAACGGCGAGCAGCGGCGAGGGGTGGCTCGGGCAGACAGTCACACGGCGTGGCACGGCGGGGAGAGGCCAGTGCGGGGTCGGGGAAGGCGGTGGCAAGGCAGGGGAAGGCACGTGGACTGGTGTAGAACGGCGCTGGCGTAGCGGTGCGCGGCACATGGCCGGCACGAGCGGCGGCGGCGCGGCGCAGAGAAGAAACAGAGGAGGGAGGGAGGGAGGTAGACGAAGGAGGACCGAAAAGCAACATCCCAAAAACATAGGGACTCTACTGTAATGTTCAAGTAACTTTTAAACCAGAGCTCAAATGAAGATGGGCCCATAAGCAAAAGTGTCTGGTTTTTCAAAATCTACAACTTTACTTTAAGGTTCATTTGCAGAAGAGCTAAAGATTTGGAATTAATATAAAACTTAGCATAAATCCTATTTAAAAACTACACTACATTTATATCCTAGGTGTAGTTTCACCTATATTTCGATTTAAATGCAAGTTTTTGACTTTTGCAAAGCAACCCTCATACATTTAAATTCTACCTTCCATACTTACCCATTTAACACTAAAGGACCTTTATTAATTTATAATTATATAAACAACCCTTTTTCCTTATCATTTGAATTTTTAAACATACTCTCTCCACATTTTGCACACAATTCCACACTAAAACCTAGAATGTAACAATACTAATTACCTGAGTGTCACAGCCTTCCCTCCTGAAAAGAATCTTGTCCCGAGATTCCGGAACAGAAGGAAATTGGATGATCAAGTTTGGAGGTTGGCTTGAAAGAAGTCTGGAAAATTATGCCGGAGATAAGATTCGGTTTCTCATGTTGCTTCTTCTTCCATATGATGGTTCCACTGAATCTTGAACATCCTAATGGTTTCTTTTCTAGTGCTTCTTTCTTTGGTGTCTAATACTCTAATTGGATGTTCGGTATAGGTTAGATCAGGTTCGATTTTGATGGTTTGGGGATCGATGATCTCGGTAGGAACCTTGATGCATTTCCTAAGTTGAGACACATGGAAGATGTTATGGATGGCCGCTAGTTGAGGAGGAAGTTGAAGACGGTAAGCTACGGGTCCACAGATTTCAAGGATTTCAAAGGGTCCGATGTATCGAGGAGCAAGTTTCCCTTTTACGCCGAACCTTTGAACACCTCGGGTAGGAGATACTCGAAGTTAGACAAAGTCTCCGACTAGAAACTGTAATGGTCTTCTTCGCATGTCAGCGTAGCTTTTCTGTCGAGATTGGGCTGCCTTAAGATTAGTTTGTATAGTCTTCACCTTATCCTCTGCTTCAATGACCAAGTCGGGTCCAAAGAGCTTACGTTCGCCGGTTTGTGACCAACTTAAGGGAGTTCGACATCGGCGACCATACAATGCTTCAAACGGAGCCATCTTAATGCTTGCCTGATAACTATTGTTGTAAGAGAATTCTGCCAGCGATAAATATTTGTCCCAATGCTTATCATACTGAAGGACACAGGCTCTAAGCATATCTTCCAAAATCTGATTTATCCTTTTGGTTTGTCCATCTGTCTGAGGATGATACGCGGAGCTTCGGATTAGTTTAGTTCCAAGAGCATGTTGAAGTTGCTCCTAGAACTGAGCGACGAATTGTGCTCCACGATCAGAAATGATCATCTTGGGTACTCCATGAAGACGAACGATTTGATCCAGATAGATCTCGGCATACTTTTTGGCATTATATGTAGTATGCACAGGAAGGAAATGTGCAGTCTTGGTTAATCGATCAACGATTACCCAAATGGAGTCATGCCTCAGAGAAGTGTTGGGTAAGCCAACAATAAAGTCCATACTGATATCCTCCCACTTCCAAGAGGGAATAGATAGAGGTTGAAGAATACCGGCAGTTTTCAGAGGACTGGCTTTGACTCTTTGATAGATATCACATTTTGAGACATACTTGGCAATTTCTCGTTTCATATGAGTCCACCAGAAGTTTTGTTTCAGATCCTGGTACATCTTCGTATCACCAGGGTGCATAGAGAATTTGGATAGGTGGGCCTCGTCCAATATCTGTTTACGGAGCTTATGGTCCTTGGGTACAATGATACGTTCGTTGAACCATAAAACTCCTTCTGGATCTACTCGGAAGCACTTATACTTCCCTTCTCGTTGTGTTATGTTCTGTTTAATGATTCTGACCCCTTTAGTGCGCTGTTGAGCTAGAACAATGCTATCCCTAAGCGTGGCTTCAACTGAGAGATGGTTCAAGTCACCTTGGGGAATGATTTCTAGATTAAGCTTTCTCATTTCCCAACAAAGAGTCTCGTTGAAAGCTTCTACAGATAAGCAAGAGCAATGTGCCTTGCAACTGAGTGCATCTGCAACGACATTGGCCTTGCCTGGATGATAGTGTACTTCCAAATCATAGTCTTTAATCAGTTCTAACCAGCGTCTTTGCCTCATATTTAGGTCTGCTTGTGTGAAGATGTACTTGAGGCTTTTTTGGTCAGTATAAATATGACACTTCGTACCCATTAGATGATGTCTCCAGATCTTCAGGGCTTGAATGACAGCTGCGAGTTCAAGATAATGGGTAGGGTAGTTCTGTTCATGAACCCTGAGTGCTCGTGATGCATATGCAATTACTCGGTTGTCCTGCATAAGCACACAACCAAGTCCGGTTCCTGATGCATCACAATAAATGTCGAAGGATTTTGACACATCTGGTTGAGCTAGGACTGGAGCAGTTGTAAGATGGTTTCTGAGAGTGTGGAATGCATCTTCGCATTTTTGATCCCAAGAGAATTTAACACCTTTCTTTAGTAGTTCGGTCATAGGTTTGGCTATTCTGGAGAAGTCAGGAATGAAGCAACGATAATAGCCAGCTAGACCAAGAAAACTACGGATCTGATGGACTGATGTTGGAGGTTTCCAATCCATCACTTCTTGTACTTTACGGGGGTCAACGGATATACCGTCATCGGAGATAGTATGGCCCAGAAACTTCACAGTATCTAATCAGAACTCGCACTTGGAGAATTGGCGTACAAATGGTGGTCTCTTAATCGCTGAAGAATAATATGAAGATGTTTTGCATGATCTTCCGGATTTTTAGAGTAGATCAGAATATCATCAACGAAAACCACAACAAATTTGTCAAGTTCTTGTATGAAGATGGAATTCATGAGTTACATGAAATATGCTGGAGCATTTGTGAGACCAAATGACATAACCAGATATTCGTGGAGTCAATATCTAGTAGAGAAGGCTGTTTTTGGAATGTCACTTGGCCTGATCTTAATTTGATGATAACCGGAACGAAGATCAATCTTAGAGAATACCTTAGCTCCGGCTAACTGATTGAAGAGAATATCAATGCGGGGTAGGGGATATTTGTTTTTGATAGTTACCGCATTGAGAGGACGATAGTCTACGCATAGCCTTAAGCTATTATCTTTCTTTTTCACGAATAAGGCTGGACAACCCCATGGTGATGCACTTGGACGAATGAAACCCTTATCAAGGAGGTCTTGGAGTTGGATTTTTAACTCGGCAAGCTCATTGGGTGGCATACGATAGGGTCTCTTAGAGATTGGGGCTGTGCCGGGCTGCAGTTCTATGATAAATTCGATATCCCGGTCCGGGGGCATTCCAGGCAAATCGTCTGGAAAGACATCTGGGTATTCACAAACGATAGGGATATCCTTTAACTTGACCCCGGTTGCAGCATAGGTGCAAGAATTGATATACTCCCGTTGTGGAAGCTAGAGAATGGTAGGTTCATGCTCGGATGAATCTATCTCCACGGTTCGGGAAGAGATATCTAATGATACATGGTGCTGGTTCATCCAATTCATACCTAAAAGAACATCCATTCCTTCTAGGTCTAGTAGGAGTAAATCCGTTTTTATCAGATGACTACCCAGCTGAATTGGCACCTTCCTACAGATTTGATTTGATAAGATTTTTCCACCAGGAGTTGTTATCTTATAATCCCCATTAGTAGGATAGATATCCAAGCCTAGCTTAATTCCACAGTTTGTACTGATAAAACTATGGGTAGCACCAGAATCAAAAAGAACAATCACGGGTTGATGGTTGATAGAAAAAGTACCCATTATTATTGGTATCCCCTCGGGGAGTTCGGAGAGAGTGGTGAGATTCACCTTTCCCTGGCGGACTTGGACCACTTGCTTCTTGCCCTTGCCCTTGCTGATTGGGTTGGATGTTTGCCCTTGGAAGGATCTCCTAGGTTGAGGGCAATCCTTGATAAAGTGGGACGGGCTGCCGCAGTTGAAACAACTATAGTTGTTGTTTCCTTGGTTGGCGGCGGAAAGCTCGGTCGCGGACCTTGTTGCTGTTGCTGATGTGGTTGGGGTGTCGGTGGTCGATTAAATCGAGCCTGTTGGGGTGGTCTAGCTACCCATCTGCCAGGCAAGTTACTTCGAGGCGGTGCTCGGGTAGCAGCGTTTTGAATCAACACATACCTTGACGGTTGTGTAGTTGAAGGCCCTGTGGGTATCTTCCTTTTCTTTTTTTGCTCTGTGGGCTGAGATGCAGTCTTCCTGAGTGATGGCCATGTTGACCAGCTCATTGAAATTATCGGCCTTTACCAAATTCAATCGGTCCTTAAGTTTGGTGTTCAGGCCTTGACAAAAATGATCTCGTTTGCGGGCATCATTGTCTGCATGGTATCCTGCGTACTGGCACAAGTGGTTAAAGATTTGTGCATATTGCAGGATGGTGCGGGTTCCCTGAGTCAAATTCAAAAATTCATTGAGCTTTCACTCAATGAGTCCTTCGGGGATGTGATGCGCTCGAAAAGCGGTCCGAAACTCATCCCAAGTGATGACATGACCGGCAGGCTGCATGGCATGATAATGATCCCACCAGATGCAGGCAGTGCCACGGAGTTGTTGGGCTGCAAAGAGCGCCTTGTTCTCATCTGAGCATGGGGCAGACAATAAGACGATCTTGGATTCGATGGTGCGAAGCCAAGCGTCAGCGTCAAGGGGCTCATCCGCCTTATGAAATAGTGGAGGCTGGGTACTGAGGAAGTCTTGATAACTGGCCGATGGGTGTTCATCTCGACTTCAGGACTGGTGATAGATTTGGCCCATTTGAGCCTGCACAAGCTGATTGAGGAGTTCTGTTTGTCGAGCCATGACTTCGGCCAGATTTGGAGGTGGCGGTGGCGGTTGCTGGGAACTGCTGGCCTGATCTGCTCGGAAACCTTCTGGGGTTCCGCGAGTAGCTCCAACCATCTGAAACAGAGAAGATATCCATTATCAACCATATCCTTACTCCTAATTTTCAGATGATATACAGTTGCCAAACAGAAATGTAATTCATATGCTCCATTCAATCAACTCATTTCAGATGCAAGGATATTGAGCAAGATGGTAAAACTCGAGGTTTAGATTACTACGCATACACTGGTGGTCCTTACATCTTACATCAGGGCGCTTTGACTACTATAAGCCAGTCCCTAAGTACATATGCCACATATAATACAACAAGTGGCTCTAGATCTAGGTAGACTGCTCACTACCTATGTCACATCTTTCTACACTAATTACAACTAGGATGTCACCAACTCAAACGAAACTAAAAGTCATCAAAATTGTCCACGGATGACTGACTGCCCGAAGAAGAATGATGGGGACTAAGAATCGAGGTCTGAAACTCCCTCAATTTCCTGTGGATCTTCTTCTTCGGCTTCGGGTGCTGGTACAACAGGAGGTGCTGGCTGCTGTTGGAGTTCATTGATTTGAGCATGGGCATCATCAACCTCAAGGATGAGGTCGTGGATTTGTTCCTGGAGAAACTCAATGATCGTGTTGCATTGGGTGATCATTGCGTCACTCTCGTTTATTTGATCTTCCCGGTGATGAATAGTCTCCTCTCAGGCGGTGATGATGTGGCAGAACCAACCTGAATTATACCGGCTCAAGTACGCGAGTCTATTCCTGAGGGCTCCAACGTGCTTCAAACGGTATAATCCCTTGGCCTGTCGGGTAACGTCCCGATAAACCACCGATACACAGGATCAATAAGGTTACCTCACACGAAGGTGAGTCCAGAGATACAATCACCATCATAATTTACATTATAGGAAATTACATTACAAGAGTTTATAAAAGTAGTACAAAGTTTCAAATTTAGAGAAAACAATACAAACTATTTAAGCTATGATTTTTAGCAGCGGAAAACATACGCGATGATCTACAGCACGTCGACAAGACGGATGTCATGCGAAGCCCAGACATGACATCATTCAGTATCATCAATGTTGGCCGAGGACGGATCCCACTCCTTGGACCAATCTTCTGGGAAAGCACAGGGCCATGACAAGGAAAGAGTAGGATCTTCAAAGGCTTTACCTGAAAAACATATAACTAGCAAGGCTGAGTATACTAATACTCAGCAAGGCTTACCCGTCTCATGGTATACTTAGCCATGTAACTAGACTTATGAAGGCTTTTAGCTTTGGGTAGAGTTTTCAGCTGAAAAGCAACAAAGAGTAGATCCTTACTTTCAACTTTTAGCTTTTAGATTCTAGTGGATTAACCATTCTAGGTAAGCACCTATAACTACTCAAACATGGTAGAATCTTTAATCAAATATCATCTTTGATAATCATAAAGTTGCTCTTGTTACTCTATGTGGTAAAGGGATCAAGCAGTCTCATTCATCGTGAGAGGCGGACGATTCCTGAATCGAGATTCAACCCTTGCAAGGTAAACCTAACTCACACGCTTGGAACACCACAGGATCGTTCTGAAGCCACCGTTTGCCTTTCATTCCGACTCGTGGATCAGATCCACCACAAGCGACTGCAGGTCATACGCACTTCCAAAGTGCAGGACGTACGTCTGTAGCGCGACTACAAAACCCGTACTCCTGGTTGCCCAGCAACACGTATGCCTACACGTCGAACAAAGTAACCAAAAGAAGCAAATACATGTGGTGGGAGGTATGTCCACTCCTCGGGCCGATCGGTTACTAGGCTTACCGCTTACCATATTTCACGGCATGTGGCTAGTACTTTCAAACGCTTAACCACCGCTACCACACACCGCGACCTTATCCAATTCAATAACACAGACGGGGTATCATCTCAACCATGATACCTTGCAAACTCCCGTCCGTCATCCTTATAGTGATAACAGGAATGTAAACATTACAACTCCTATATCGCGCGAGTGACAGGAAATCACCCGACTTCTACCGGCCCTATTAGCATAGCAGCTAGTCGGACTCGAGTTCTAGTGTTCAATACATTGGTTCCTGGAACAATGCAACTAAATTTTCCAAACAACTCCTAAGAACCTAATGCATAAAGATATATAAATAATATAGGTTGCAGTGTAATAAAGTAGGGGTTATGTCCGGGGCTTGCCTTTATTGGTGGGTCTGAAGTCAGTAAGTCAATATCTTCCGAACTTTGGTTCGGGGCTTCAGATAATCCCGCGACGAAGTTCCTGGGGTCTTCAGAATAACTTCCTTCTGGTTCCGGGATTAGTTGGTAATTTCCATCGGCGAGAGTGGTCGAATCTATATGATATGCAAGATGGAGTTTAATGAATGCATACACTTTCATTTCAACTCACGATAAAGTTGCAATCCAAATAAAGGAACATTACATTTCGACAAACAACCTAACTACCCTGTACTGGGCAGTCATTTATCGAGTATTAACTAAACTAACTAGTCTCGTTAGGCAACAGGGGGGTTACCCTAAACATCTATACTAACTTCATTAGGTAGCATGTTTGATTATCTAATTGGTTGGTGTATAGGTCTTGGTCTTAACCGATGAGGATGCATCAGGTTTAGCTGACTGATGTGCTTTGGTCGTGCCTAACAGAGGCGTGTCTACTGTACGATCTTATTGATCTAGGGTTGTGTACTTTGGTCTGGATAGCTGATTGACAGGTGTACTGGTTTTCTGATTGATCGATGAAAACATCGATCACTTTAGCAGAGGGATGGTTCCTAAAACGGCTGTGTCCTAACTAATCTGTGTGAGCATCGGCGTACTTAACTGATCGCGTGCGTATCAGCATAGCGAATCCATGCTTTAGCAAAACTAGTCGATCGGTGATTTGACCTTCTAGCCGATTTAGTGTATCGGCGCATTCGCCGATTTATACATCGGGTAGAATTAGTCGAGTGATGTATCGGCATAGCTAGTTGACTAATGCGAGTAACTAGCCGATGGTGTATTGATAGACTAGTCGAACTATGTATCCGTACGGTCTGTGTCTCAGCGTATTCAGCTGATTGGTGAATCAGCTGTGTAGCTGATTGTCCTACTCTGCACTGGTTGTGCCTAACTACGATGTGCTTAAGTGTTATCTTAGGTAACTAGGTGTGATTGCATCGGCTGGATTACATCAGTATCACAATTGAGTGATGTACAGCCGATGGGGTTATCTAAGTTAGACCTGTTACAAGAATTAGGTGTAACAGAACACTAATATTAAACTAGGTTGGTGAGACCATAAGTGTAGACTTAGACTAAAAAGGATGTGGTTGAGGGTATGTAACCGGTAAGCATATAGCCGATCTCTCAGCCGATAAATCGGCTGATAACAGTGTGTGGATAAGGATAGGAAAACTAAGGGCCATATTTGACCGCTATGGGAAAACTGGAATCGGCTTAGATCAAAGGGTAACAGAACTCTAAGATCGTGTGTGCATCTCCGATACGTCGACTATGTGCAGCCGATACGTTATTTAAATCGGAGGGTTAGTTGATCACCATGCGCATCGACATAGCCAAAATGTATTCTTAACAAACTAGTCGACCTGTGAACATCAGCATGCTAGCCGATCAGGGTATGTAACTAGTTGATTGTGCATTAGTAAACTAGTCAACAGTGTGAACATCGGTCGAGCTAATATGTGCACATGCGTTAGATTTTGTGAATCGGCATAAGTAGCCGATTCCTTATGCTGTACTGGCTGTGCTTAGCCGATAAATACGTTCTCTATTGAATGTGCCTATCCGACTCTTGACTAAAGTGTTAATCGAAGTAATTAGTGTTTGATTGGTTCGATTTTACCAACAAAACAACCGATTGACGTATAGCCAACGCGGTTGTCTAGATTGAACTGGGTCAATTAGGGCACTAACATTGGATCGGACCGATAGGGTGGTTAACATCGGCCGAGGGGCTTTTGCCGATAAGGAAGAAGTTAAAAGGCTCATGGTCGATAGGGTTACGCCTATCGAAAATCGGCTGAACTAATAGCCGATTGCTAAGCCTGGTTACAAAGGTATATCAACTAAGTAGTCGATACACAAGGTATGACCAGGATCTTTATATAGAAAGGGCTCTAACAAGATTGCAATTAAAACCAGGGTAAAGGCATAAGCATCTATATAAATGAAGGTTAACCAAACATCATAAACATTAAGGTCTACACAGCACATGAGCAAAACCTGACGGGTAACTTCAGAAATTCATACCTAGATGTCTAACCTACCAAGGATGTTGTTCTTCAACAACTTGGAAAGGTTATATAAATGAATTGTAATTCATTGTAATTGGAGCAGTAGAACTACAGATACGAATTTAACCCTAACAAGTATAAGCAAAAGTCTAAAGTGAGATTTTTCTACTAACACATACAAAATTATACACATACTGCATAAATCTACTCACAAGGATTCTATAACATCTTCATTTGACATTTTACGATTTTTATATCATTTCCTACGAATTTTATAAGTTAGTTGCTTTGCACACATGAAATAATAAAAGAGCTTCGTAGAAAGGCCCTCAGTTTCTCACCGGCGGTAATGGCGAGTTCCATCTGCTGTAGCTCGTTACAGTTGTGTTTGGTTGCATAGAGGCTCCTTCGAGCTCGTCACGTCTGACCGCCGCCTTCGCTCCACAACGATCTCCGACGTCCTTCACGCGCGGTTCCATTGTTTGCCCCGTGCGGGTCCGTGCCGAGTCGTCGCGCCGCGGCATCGCGAGCCCTGAGCTCCGCTCCTGCGTCGCGCCTGTGCGCACTCAAACCGAGCCACTCAGTGCCTAACCGTGGTCGCGTCGCGCGCTCCGCACGCTCGTCCGTGTGCTCGGCCCAGCCTCCGCTCAACCCGCCGTCCGCGCCACGCGCGCGTCGCCCGAACAACAGCGTATCACCTGCCCTCCAATTTCCCCCTCGTGTTGCAGCTCCCCGACGTGGAATACGGCCACCTACACTACACCACTTGGCCTTGCCTATGTGCTCGCCTGGCGTCTGTACCCGTGCCGCCACCAGCCGCTCGGAACCGCTCACCCGAGCCCGCTCCCACGCGCACGGCCGCCCTGCGTACTCCGCGTCAAGCCGAACTGCCCGGCCCAACCGCTTGCGCACGCCTGCTCCCTTCCTGCCGTCCGCCCTCCTGCGCTCTGCCTGGCCGTGCTCCATCCAGCGCCAGCCACTGCATCCCGCCTGCTTCCACGCGCTCGGGCTGCGGCCGTAGCTCACCCGGGCCCGCCGCGCAGCCGCGCCGCCTACGCGTGCGCCGAACCGCCAGCCCGCCTGCATACTCCGCTCGCCGCCTTGGGCTTCGCCCGCGCCTGGCCGAGCGCTGCTCCCGCGCCGCCAGCGCAGCGCCGAGCCGCCGCCTCCACTTGCCCCGACGCCCGCGTGCGCCTGGTCCGGCCCCGCCCCGCGCGCCTGTGCGCGCGCGCCTCGCTCCTCCGCGCGACGCCAGCCGCCGGCTCCCGCTGCCGCTCGCGCCTGGCCGCGTCCGGCCGCTGCCGCTCGCCGCCTGGCGCTCCACGCGCTTCCTCCTCCTGGGCCGCCCCCGCGCGCGCTTGGGCCGCGCGTCTGTGCCCACGCCGTCCGCCGCTCCTCCCGCGGCCGGCCGCCCGAGCAGCGCGCGCTCGCGCGCGCCTGCACCGAGCCGCGCCGCCGGCCACTCTTCAGCTGCCGCGCCAGCCCACGCTTGTTGCCCCGCGCGCCTCCACGCGCTTGCCCGCACCGCCGGGCGCCTGGGCCAAACCCTGCGCAGCGCCGCCCACTCCGCTTCGCGCGCGCGCCCACGCGTCCGTGCGCCGCCGCCCTGGCTCCCACCGCCCTCCGGCTGAGCTGCCCCCGCGTGGGACCGCCCGCTCTCTGCATCCGCGTGGAGGAGAAGATAGAGAGAGAGAAGGAAAAAATGGAATGGGTATAAGGATGGGAGCCAGATAAAGGAGATGAGGATGGGCTGCTGTCGTGAGCTGCTCTTGCCTGCTGAGGGGACACGTGAAAATCTTTGCAGCAGGAGGTGGCGATGATGGTCGGCACAGCGGCAGTTGCAGAGCAAAAACAGAGCAACGCCAGAGGAGGAAGAAAAAGGGAATTTCCCAAGGACTGGTTTGTAATTTTAGATATCTACAGGGACCTCTTGGTAAAAATAGATTTAACTACTGTTCTAGGGCTCAAACATAAATGTGGCCAAAATGAAAGTTGTACAACTTTTCAAGATCTACAACTTTGTTTTAGGGTTTGAACTCCAAAACTCACAATATGAAGTTTTATTTTAAGACTTGGACTAAATTTGAATTTTATAACATCTTTGTCATTGTTAGTATAAATTATATATAACCTTGGGTCTATTCGCAAATTGCTAAGTAAGTCATGATTACTTACATTATTACCTTTTTACTTCTAGTAATTTTGGAAAGTTACTTTTGTAAATCGCCTATTTTGCATAAAAGGACTTGTTCTTTTATAAAATTACATAAATACTCTTATTTTTACAACTTTACCCAAAATTTTTACATACTTCAACACACGCGTTTCTAATGAAACTTTTGGATAAATATATATTTTTACAAGACATAAAGTAAGAAAAATATATTTCCTTTATTTTGAAATTTCCTCCTATTCAAATACATTTTACAGAAACAACCCTAGGTTTTTCTGTAATTACAAAAATGCCCTTTTTACTTGCACTTTAAATTTTCAAAAATTTCACACAAACACATAAAAGTTTAACACTTAACAAGCGTACACTTCACACTATCAAATTATAAGCCTAGCTTACAAACACATGAACTGTCACAGATGATTTCATCCTTCTCTGTCACCAAGGCTTGAAACTGCTCAATCTGGGTGACTTGTCAGTCAGTATTCCTAAAGTGACCTTGCGCGATACTGATCAACCGACCCATACCGCGACGTAGCAGAAGTTGATAATAATGCTGAACATTCATGAACCGGATAGTACCCCGAAGCGCTTCTTCCGTTGAGCCTTCCAACCTGTGACTTTCAGGGACTACGTTGAGATTCCACTCAGGATCGTTGGGATCTGTTGTAGGGAATAGACCGATAGGCTGTCCTGCAACTTCCCTTGGATGCTGGTTGCAGAAAAGGTAGATGGCTTCCAGAGCTGCTCCCTCAATAGTGTCAACTATACGATAGCCTACCACGTCGACTTCGATGGGTTGCCATTGGGAGCGAAAGGGATGTTGAGGAATAGTCATTCTGACTCGACATCGATGAACACCTTCTTCCTGATATTCCACTGCATCATACTGTGGAGGTTCCGTATAGCAGAATGAACGTAATGATTCCCAAAGAAGACGAGGAAAACCCTCCCAATGCAAGGCATTTGTGTGGAAATGCCCTGCCGGATCCCAAAAGACGTTTGAAGGGGCTGCCATCTGCATCAAGAATGCAAATGGTGAGATATTTTTGCCCTGCTGAGAACTCACAAGGTAAATGGAACAAAACAATTGATTCTGATAATGGCAAAGACGGGAAATCAGATAAATACTTAAGGTACTCAACTAAAGCTATTGCCAGAACCCTATTGGAACCATATCAGAGATTGACAATACTTTACCAGTCCTTAAAGTATAACACATTTAAACATTCATTTGTTTAATGATGGATCATGCATGCATGTACTATTCGACCTCACAACCAAAAACAACTGCCGAATATCTTCGGACTTGCGCGGTTAATTTCGGTGGCATTACCCATACGTCTCTCACTAATAACTAGTTGATAAGTCCTATTTGTCTTAACCTCTTAATCATGGTTAGTGTACCTGCAAAAGACCACATATATATAACATGAACCTTTCATGGCAGCACGACATGAAAGCGTTCCCAAACAGTACTGTTCACTATAGAAACAGCATTTGTACCATTACCGCCGTACAGACAACGTTAACATACGTCATTAAACAACGTATTCACGGGGGTACCACAACATGCGGGGGTATGAACACCGATCGCCATACCTTGCGCCGAACCATATACTCCCAATATAACCAACCTAAGTTGATATATTGGCAGCATCTCAAGTAGGCCACTGCTTGAGAAATAACGTTCGGTTCGCATCACCGACGGGTAGGCCAAGCTCCCTCAGTTGGCTGAGGATCCTTACCTCCTTACCTTACCATCGATGGTGTCATTACAGAAAGGAAGTTTGGATTATATACGAATTTAAGTTTTGACAGAAAGTACTGCTGCAATTTAGAACAGAACTATATATATATACATTAGCAGCCACCTGACATTTCCCATATAAATCCCTAGGGCTTTGCGTTCTAAGCACCAACCTTGACGGGTCCAACGCACTTTGTAAATTCATTTGTTTGGCAAATTTTTTATCCTAAAAACACTTTTTAAGAGCTACCGCAGTTGTAAGAGTAAACCTACAGCTCTGATACCTGCTGTGGCAGAACCGCCTGAATTATTCCAGCTCAAGTGCGCTAATCATCGCTATGCAGCCGATATTAACTCAACGCACTTCAAATGGAACAATCCATTGGTCTGTCGGGTCTCCGCCCGATACAACCACGGTTCAACAGAATCGAAGCAGGTTTACCTCGCACGAAGGCGAGTTTATTATCACAGTACAGCTCATCAACTTTTAATTTACAGAAATGCAAACATTATTACAAACCTTTTTCAAACTTAATGTAAACTTATACAAACAGTGTTTAACATGACAAGCTACGTAGCTTGTCCAAGTTCACAGCGGAAGGAAAATAAACATGCGACTACGCACGTCGCGAAGGTTGACACCATGCTCAGCCCAAGGTCTGGTGTCACTCAGGAGGGTCACTGCCAGCCGGGGACAGATCCCACTCCACGGACCAGCCATACGGAACAAAAGTTGGCCATGCAGAGCTATCCGTGGGGTTCTCGAAGGTCATTCCTGAAAGATAGACTAGCAAGACTGAGTATACTAATACTCAGCAAGACTTACTCGCTTCGTGGTATACTTAGCCAGGTAACTAGACTTATGAAGGCATTGAAAAGGTTCTGGGTTTAATTTCTTCTGAAAAGCAACAAAGAGTATGATCTACTTTCAAATTTTAGCTTTCAAATTCTACTTGATTAACCATTCTAGGTAAGCACCTACACTAGACAAGCAAGGTAGAGATTAGCATTCATCAAGATTATTCCATCAATAGTTACACTTCTTACTCTATGTGGCAGAAGGAATAAGCAGTCTCAATTTCTGCGAGAGACGGACGATTCTGAATCAAATTTCCAAACCTTGCAAGGGTAAACCTAACTCACACGCTTGGAACACCAAAAGGTCGTTCTGAAGCAACCGTTTGCCTTTCATTCCAGGTTGTGGAACAGGGCCACCACAAGCGACTGTAGGACCGTACGCACACCAATTGTGCAGGACATATGTCCGTAGCATGACTACATGACCGTACTCCTGTCCGCTGCGCGAAACGTACTCCCGCACGTCGGTGTGTGAGAAAAACCAAATTACGAGTGGTGGGAGGTATGTCCACTTGCCGGGCCGATTGGTTACTAGGCTTACCGCTTTATCATATTTCGCGGAATGTGGCTAGTACTTTCAAACGCTTAGCCACCACTACCACACACTGCGACCTTATCAACTTTTATCAACACAGACGGGGTAACCTTTTCGAGTCATGATTTTGCACATGACCCCATCCATCATCCTTATAGTGATTGCAGAATAGTAAACATTCAACTCCTATATCGCGCGAGTGACAGGAAATCACTCGACTTCTGCCGGTCCTATTAGCAGAGCGTCTACACGATAAGGACTCGGGTACAATACATTGGATTCCTAGGATTTATGCATCTAGGGTTTCATTTAAACTCCTAGACGTAATGCAAGATATATAATATATTACTAAAATTGTAATAAATTGAAATACTGGGGTATGCATCGGGGCTTGCCTTCTTGAGTGGGGTTGGGGGTAGGAATGTCAAGAATTTCCGAACTTTGGTTCGGAGCTTCAGTTAGAGTCTCGGCGACGTTTATCGGGTGTTCAGAAAACCCTTGGTCTTGTTCCAGGACTAGCTCGTAGTCTCCGTCGTCGAGCGTCGTCGATTCTACATGGTATGCAATGATTTCAGTGAGATGGTGCTTGAGTTAAAGATTTTATTTCATGATAAAGTTGTAATCCAATAAATTAATGAACATAAACTCATGTAACAAGAGGGTGGGTTCCAAACTACCATCTATACTTAGGTTATGTCATTTTAATGGAATTACTTTGAAGTAATTCGACCAGTTTGATTTTTATTTTGAAAACCATAAAGTTTCTGACCTTGAATTTTTGTGGATAATTTTATTTTCAATAAATAAGCTTATGGTGAATTTTTCATAATTTTCTAGAAACAGAAACTAAAACATTTGAATTTGAATTCAAACTTCAAGTTTAAATTCAAATCCTGAGTAACAGAACTTTAAATTCTTGAAAATTTAATTATGAACTAATTATCAACATATTAGGTTATGGTAAAAAGATCTAAACATAGAAGCCTTAGGAACATGCTTATTTAAATTCAAACCATTTCAAATTTCATTTGTAAAAGTTTAAAAGAGCTTAAACTACAGAGCAATATTAAACTTGAAATTTTTACATAAGCTTACTCATGACTTAAAGAAGCTACATACCAAAAATTATAAAAAAATAAGTTTGTATGCACATGTTATGCATGAAATACACCTTTTATTTAATTTTAAAATAAATAAAAAATTATTTAGTTTTAAACCAGACTTTATTAACAAAATTTGTAGATCTTGAATTCTAGTTTCTAACAAAACTGGTTTAGTAATTTTTGGAGTTTCCTACAATTTCCTATTGATTTTACAATCTGGCAGCTTGCCCACATGAAATAACAAAGTAGTTTACATTGAGGCCCTCGGGTTTATGCACAAAGACCCTTGGAAGTATTCTAATCATTGCAATCCAGTCCTTGGTCGGGATTCAACAGAGGGCAGATCGTCGGTGTCTACAATCCGGCGAGGGGCAAGTGGGGGAAAACGACCAGTGACTCACGGCGGTTATGGGGGTGATCTGGGCTTAGGTGGGGACGAGCTGTAGCAGCGTACGGCGGCGAACAGGGGCGGGCGGCGGAGCTCCGAGGGGGTCGACGGCGTTCCGGTGGCTAGGGTGCTGGAGGGTGGCGGGGAAGTAGTCGAGAAGCTTCCACGTGATGATGTGGTGCTGACGGGGTGCTCGGCCGGGGCTAGGAGGTGGTGGATCAGCGGGTCGATGGCGAAGCCGAGCGGCGGCGGAGCAAGGAGCTCGTCGGCGCTGTGGTCCGGCTGTTCCAGTGCACCAGAGCGAGATTGGATGGGCTGGGAAGCACCAGCGGGGAGGGGATACCGTTTGTGCTCTGGACCGTGGATGGGAAGCGGCGGTGGGGGCTGTGGACGGTGAGGCCGAACGGGCGGCGGAACTGGAGCTCACCGGCGCTGCGGGGAACAACACTCGGGTGCGAGAAAACGGAATTGGGTGGGTCGATGAGTTGCAAGGAGTCACGGTGGTGCTCCAGGAGCACTGGATCAGGGTCCGGGGGCGGTGTAGGCGGCTGACGACGGTGGCCAGGAGGCGCGGTGCAGGTCCGGTGAGAGATGGTGGTCGGAGCAAGCGAGAACAAGCGAAATGTGTGTGTGCAAACGCAAGAGCGAGTGTGCTAGGAGCTCTAGGAGGTGTTCGGGGTCTAGGATAAGATGTGGTCGCGTGGGAGCCAGAGCTGACCGCCGGCGGCGTGCATGGCGGCCACGGGCGAGGTTCGAGCAGAGGCGGAGGTGGCGTGGCGCGCAGAGAAGAAGGCAGCGAGGAGAGCTACAGCAGCGGCTGGCCGGAGAGCGACACGTGGGGTCGTCGGGAAGCAGGAGGTGGCGCTGGATTGCAGCGACGGCGAGCAGCGGCGAGGGGCGGCGAGGGCAGACAGTCACACGGCGTGGCACGGCGGGGAGAGGCCAGCGCGGGGTCGGGGAAGGCGGCGGCAAGGCAGGGGAAGGCACGTGGACTGGTGCAGAACGGCGCTAGCGCAGCGGTGCGCGACACATGGCCGGCAGGAGCGGCGGCGGCGCGGCGCAGAGAAGAAACAGAGGAGGAGGGAGGGAGGTAGACGAAGGAGGACCGAAAAGCAAAATCCCAGAAATAGAGGGACTCCACTGTAATGTTCATGTAACTTTTAAACCAGAGCTCAAATGAAGATGGGCCCAAAAGCAAAAGTGTAGGGTTTTTCAAAATCTACAACTTTGCTTTAAGGTTCATTTGCAGAAGAGCTAAAGATTTGGAATTAATATAAAACTTAGCAAAGTTTCTAAACTTTACATAAAACCTATTTAAAAACTACACTACATTTACATCCTAGGTGTAGTTTCACCTATATTTATGATTTAAACGCAAGTTTTTGACTTTTGCAAAGCAACCCTAATACATTTAAATTCTACCTTCCATACTTACCCATTTAACACTAAAGGACCTTTATTAATTTATAATTATATAAACAACCCTTTTTCCTTATCATTTGAATTTTTAAACATACTTTCTCCACATTTTGCACACAATTCCACACTAAAACCTAGAGTGTAACAATACTAATTACCTGAGTGTCACATTGATGAACCTCCGATAAAAGCCTGTGTGCCCTAGAAAACTTCGAACTCGCTTGACATTCGTCGGGGGTGTCAACTGCTTGATCATCTTGATTTTTGCCCGATCCACTTCTATCCCTTTCTCTAACACTTTATGTCCAAGGACAATCCCTTCTCTGACCATGAAGTGACACTTCTCCCAATTAAGGACTAAGTGTGTTTCTTGGCATCTGTTGAGAATTTTGTCCAAATTCTCGAGGCACTCCTCAAAGCTCTTGCCATAGACTAAGAAGTCATTCATGTATACTTCCATGATATTCTCAATCAGGTCGGAGAAGATCACCATCATACATCTTTGAAATGATGCAGGTGCATTGCAAAGACTAAACAACATTCTCTTGTAGGCGAACGTGGCGTAGGGATAGGTGAAGGTAGTCTTACTATGATCATCCAGATGGATAGGAATTTGATGATAACATAGGTATCCATTAAAGTAGCAGAAGAATGAATGCTTTGCCAACCGTTCAAGCATCTCACCAATGAAGGGGAGAGGAAAGTGATCTTACCAAGTAGCCTTGTTGAGCATCCGGTAATCAATACACATCCGCCATCCAGTAACATTTACTCTAGAACAAGTTTTACTATATAACTTACTAGCATCCTGTACAAAAGTTGTAGATCTCAGCTAGAAGACCACAACAAAACTTGAAACAAAGTCTCGCAAATAGGCCCTTAGGTTTTTGTGGAAAAGAACCTATAACTTCAGGAGTCTTGCAATGTGGCCCTTGGCCGGTCCGGCGAGCATGGCGGCACGAAATCCGGCTGGTGGGGCACCTCGCCGGTGACGAGGTCCAGCCAGGATTGCTTAGGGGCTCACCACGGGCAGGTTCGAGGGCGGTGCCAAGGTCGGAGGCGAGTTGAGGTAGCCGGCGGGGGAACAGGAGCTTCGGGTGGTGGCATGGCGTGGAGGCCGGGGGCAGTGGCGACAATGGCGAGCAGCGTCAACAGGGCGCATGACACGAGAGGCTGGCTCGGCCTTTTATAGGTATTGGGGGAGAGGGAGGGGGTGAGGAGGCCGAGCATGCGGGCAGGGGGGAGACGCAGTCGGGGCAAGCGCGCGGCGAGAGACAGCCGCGGGCGGGCATCGGGGATTGATGGCCGGGAATTCTTGGCCGCGTGGCGCAAGCGTGCTGGCGACGGGGATTCGCGGGGAAGTTCACGGTGCGGCTAGTCGGAGGCCGGTCGGGGCACCATGCTTGGCGCCTAGCACCGGGACGGCATCACCAGCCATGTGGCTAGCGGGCTCTACCACGGTCGGGCGCAGGGGAGGGAAGTGAGGAGAGAGAGAAGGGAGAGAGAGTCAACAGATTTTGACATTACTTTTTCTCAAAATTTTCATTGTAAACTCAAAAAACTTTCAACACGAAAGTTGTGAAGAATTTGAAAATCCACAGTTTTTTAGGCTAAATTTAATTTGAGCCATGGTTTAGAAGTTATTTTAATTTTACTTGAATTTGAACTACCTGTCAATTCATGTTCAAATTTCAAATTTGGTCAAAATTTCTAATTCATTTTTGTAGATCATGTCAACAGAGATAGGTGAATACATTTTTTCTAGACATGTTGAGTTGATTTTGGGAAAAAATATAGAGTGCCTTATACTAAGCACATCTACACACATACACAAGCACATACATACACATGCATTCATGAATGAAATGCTTTGTTTGAATTTTTCTTGTTCGTTATGCATGATGGTATATGCATGATCTTGTTTTAGCATTTTAAATACCTAGGGTGTTACAGCCTTCCCTCCTAAAAAATATCTCGTCCTGAGATTTGGATAAGTAAACTTAGTGCGGAAAGTGAGTGTACCTTTGGGTGAATTTAAAAAACCGCAGAATTTTTGGTTTAGATAGCTTTCAGTTTTCCATGTTGCTTCATCCTTGGTATGGTGATTCCATTGGATTTTGTACATTTTTATCCCCTTTCGTCGAGTCAGTGTTGAGAATTTTGTCGGGATACTCAATATAAGATAGATCCAGTTGTACCAATATTTCTTGTTGTTCAACAATTTCGGTGCGAACTTGGATACAATTCTTCAGTTGAGAGACATGAAAGATATCATGGATGGCTGCAAGCTGAGGGGGTAGTCGCACTCTATAGGCCACGGGTTATTTTAGTGATTTCATAAGGACCAACATATTGCGGAGCTAACTTTCCTCTCACTCTGAATCGTTGTACACTCTTGGTTGGTGAAACCCGGAGATAGACATGATCACCAACTTCAAACTGCAGAGGCTTTCTCCTCTTATCAAAAATAGCTCTTTTACCTAGACTGTGCGGCTCTAAGACTCTCTTGTATTACCCTCACTTTTTCTTCAGCTTCAATTACTAGATCGGGCCCTATTGACACTCATTATGGACCGATTTTGACCATCAATTTGATCTAAAAATTATGAGAACTAACATTCCTTGCATGCATATTTATCCAAAATAATGTCAATTGCACATGTCCCCTGGAAAGTATAGCTATGCAGGAATTTGAGCAGAAATGTAGGAAAACACACCTTCAAATCTCCGGCACAAAACATCGACCAATCATGAGCAAGCACGAGGATTGAAGGACCCACATGACAACCTAAACACACTCAATCCAAGGCAACACCTCTCTGACCAATCAGAATGCATCATTCAGCCTCCCATAGATCAAAGGGCGCACCAGAGCATGCAACCGACGTAGGACTGCGCCAAGTCACCCAGAACCAACCTTGGGGCCCACCTGACAGCCTTCTGGCAAAAGTAGGTGGCCAAAGGCGGTGGCCAGGGTTCAGCCGAATTGACATTGGGCCCCCCTCGCCTCCAACTTCCACATGTCGACTCCTGGTGAACTCTAGAAGGCGGTTCTACAAGGCTCCACGAGATTGCCGATTGGGAACCCCCTGGTACACCCCTATAAATATAAGGGGAGGGGGCTAGAATAGAGACACACACAACTCTTTTGCTCTTCCACTTTCGTACTTGAGCTCTAGGCTCATTTCTAGAGGTCTTAGGAGATATGGAGAGAGTAAGGGGAAGTCGGGGAAGTTCCGGGGTTGTCGGGACACTCCTCTAGCTTGTACCTCAACGGATGCTTATCAATCAAAGTAAGTGTTCGTGACTTCTTCTATGCTTAGTTTCTTAGTTGTTTGCTGGATCAATAGTTCACTAGTTTAGTGGGTGCTCTAGTCTAAAGCTAAGGCTAGAGTTAGTAAAAGATAGTGTAGACGTGGTGTCTAGACTAGACTTCACCTGTTGGTTGCGGTATATCCCATGGTTAGATGAGGTAGGTAGCAGGTGATGATATGTCATTGGAAATTTTTTTCTCGGGATTAGACATGAAATCTACCCTAGACCTCGATATCACCGCTAGAGGTTCTTTTGCACACAAAACTCTGACAGAAGGAAGAAAGATCCTAAAATCACCTCTTAGAAAACTCTTCCTTTCCTACTGACCATAACGAACCCCACCGAGAGGAACCCGAGTCGAGCCATGAGAGTCTCTCAACAGCCAAATCCAAGCTTTCACTTTTCATAGCCCAAGATTCATCTGTTGATCCCTCTCCAGAACCACGAACAGCGAAGAAAGAAGAAATTCAACCTTCAGAGTTCTCATCCCGATTTGAGGATGATCCTTCGGGAAACATTAGAAACACCTCGAATCATCTTAGGCACGAGAAGCCTACGGCATCGTTGTGTCTTTATGAGACCATCGATGAAGTTCTCCACCATGCAACCATAGTGGATTGGTCGAAGGAGGTAAAGCATACTTAGGAAGCAATTTGGATTAGCTCAACTTCCACAACCATACCTTGTTCTATGAGGGGAAATACCGTAGAAGCCCTTCATGACCCTGCTACCGAAGCTTGTATCATATCTGAATACCTCGTTGACACTCTTGTGGGTAACAAGCCTCAAAACCCGATGGACAAATACCTCAGAAGTCCCTCAGGACTCTTCTTTAAATGTCGGGGGATCGCTAGGGACATGCCGATCACCATAGACAAAATCGAGGTGCGCTTAGATTTCCACATCTATAATATCATCGATTTTTGATCTTGTCCTAGGCTACTCTCTAGAAAAACTTCTCGATACATCTCAAGGGAGCCTAGACAAAAGGCTTAGGGAAATCGCTTCTACCACTGCTACCTCCTGTTTACAAAATCCTTTGGCGAAGCCTCATCCTGAGCAAAACCCGCTTGAGAAGGTGATGTATGTGTATCCATTTATATCATCCGAGCCTGTTCCCTTTGAAGCTACAAAACTTGCCACTTCCGAAGAGAACGACTCGGAAAAAATCCTTCACCTTGGTGAAGATGAAAGATCATCATCACCCTCGATCGAGTTTGAGCCTCTTCTCGCTGGCTCGGAATACGTTGTTCTCGACTATGATCAAGATCCAACCATAATCATTCATGATGAATCTCTTGAGATGGAGAATCTATGGGCCATGGAATTTTGTGAGGCGCCAACTCTGGAGTCCGAAGGAAAGGATTCCATGGATAAGCATGGGAGATTCATTGTTGAAATACAACAAGAGCCTTGTTCATTCAATGCCTCTCTAGAGTCATCCATGCTTTGTGCCTCGAGCATGTACGAGGACTACAACCACCTTAAGGTCCTCTCTTGCAAAAAGTTTAGGAGGTTGGATGTAGATGCATATGTTTATCATAAGCATTGCAAATTTTGTGGATGCACTACGGCACTAACCTTGCAGCTAAAGCTTATAATCAACATTTCGTGGATGCAAGAGGACGTTCCCATGGTTGAGCTTGTGACCATAAACAAAGCACTACCGGGAGATAGGCCGGATTATCATTTGCCTTCCGAATAAAGGCAAGATCATGTCTCTAGGATAAACTCTCCTTCGGGTATTTTTGGTCACTAACCATTTCAGGTGGAGATTAAAAAGAATGATGGACAGGTGACACCTAAGAACATGAGGGCTACACCGACTACAACACCATGGTAATTCTTGGTGAGGGAATGATTATGAAGGGAAGCTTGAACTCTACACACTTGAAAATGTGTTGCCCAACAATGCAAACTCCAAGTGTGGGGGAGGTATGTGAGTACCCCAAGTAAGCTCCTTTCATACCGATTCTTATCTTGGTTTGGAGATGGTGTTAGTTCTTGTATCTTGCCCAACTAAAAAAAAGAAAAAAAGAGAGGAGTTATCACGGCGGCAATTCAGAATTCTCTATCAAATAAAACACCATGGTAAGTACCCTCAGGTATGTCCTGCTTTTGACTTTAAACAAAGCCCTTTTAGGAGGTAGCCTGAGGTTCACTATTCTCATACTCATGCTTATCTATATTTGAATATAGCTTGATCATATTTTCATGCTTCCTTTATCTGTGCTTGTCTGCTCTAGTTTGAATATATGCTGCAACATACATTCATAGGCCTTTTAAATTAAGCATTTGCTTAGGTTAAAATATCTTCTTCAGTCAAACTAGACATGGTGTCAAGTTTGATTGATGAACCTTAGAGTTAATACTTTTATGTACATCGGTTGTATATGTGGACTAACCCCTACATGAAAATCTTCAAATCCAAATGGGTGAGTCGTTGACTGAATTCAAGTGGAAAGGTAAGTCAAGGCATTGGATTCATGTTGCACAATATACGAAGGAGGTACATGCCACCCTTCAAGGGTCCATCATAAGTATATACTCTTTCGCTTATGTTGACGCAATTTTAATTCAGACTAATTTGAGTAAGTCTCATGGTGACAAAAAATATTTGAGTTCAAATAAAGTACTCCCTAGTTTTTGAATCAGTAGAGTCCATTTTTGTTTCCACCTTTTTATTTTTGAATAAAGCACTGAATAAAGCACCAAGTACAAGAACAAGTGTGGGAGAGATCTCTTAGAGTTCCAACACACATACTCGAGATCACCCACAACACGCGCACAACACCGAATGAACCAGCACGTAGAAGGCCAAGGAGAACAGGTGGTAGCGTGGGTTAGGGGAACCCCAGGTTTGGCCAAACCAGCACTGGCCTTGCCCGTTCTCTATCGCAACGGTTTGTCCACTCTACCCCTTATTTTCCGTGACCCATGAGTTTAGATGAAAACCTTTATTGTCAATCACTAAAATTAAACTCAAGGTTATCCTTTGATAATGTGCTTCACACGATTGGCTTGCATATATTTTATTCCTTGCTAAACTTGAACTTGTGAATCGTATCCAAGGGAACCCATAATTGTTAAGTTGTTGAAAAGTGAGATATCGTTTGATGAAGGAATCCTTGCTTTCTCTGCTTTTATGTTTGGGAATTTTAATTCCAAAAGAGAACCCTCCATTGCTTTACAAACTCCCTGTGTTTGTCCTACCAAAGCCATATGTCGATCTTTATGAAGGAAACCATTTACATATGTGCCTTGTTGTTGCATTGAGCTTCATCAAATTTTGTGACCCTAGTGAGATATCTTTTCATACTTGCTTGATCAAGATCACGTACACTCCACATGCTAAACTTCTATATTGGTAGTTAGCTACTACACCTTTCCATCCATCCATAGAAATAAAACTCCATGTGTATTGTCACAAAAGGGACATAGGCTTTTTTAAAAAAAGAGAAAAAATATGGCCACATGAAGGTCCAAGTATTGAAAAAGAAGAAAAAAATGGACACATGAAGGTCCAAGGAAAAATATATATTCCCATGCCCTTATGTTTTCCAAATAAAGGAGAGAGAGATTCATAAAAGGAATGATTTTATTTTCATCATCTACTGTCCATACACATGCACAGTCTTGATCAGCTTGTATGATATGTCATCTCCATGGATCCAAGCTTTGATTTTGCAATATATGTGAAACAAGTGTATGCTTCCAAATCTCCTACCATGTACTCCATATAAGCTTTCTTTGGAAGTAGGATGAAAAGAGGCATTGCCTTGGCGAGGACACAAACACAATGAGTGACTTAGAGATCCTATGGAGGAGTAAAGTTATGGTTGGTCTTTTCAAAAATCTTTCAACCACCCAATCATACAGCAGAGAAGTGGAGGAAATTGAAGTCAACACCGTTCCACTCTTCAAGTACCCAAACCATTATGGTAGACACATCAAGATTTGTAGGTAAAGGTGAAGCTCGGAATAATCTATATGCAGATATCATATCAAACAGAAGTGGTGTTCAACCTTACTCCTAACCTTTACTCGAGGACGAGCAAAGACTAAGTGTGGGGGATCTTGTTGACGCTCATTATGGACCGATTTTGACAATCAATTTGATCTGAAAATCATGAGAACTAACATTCCTTGCATCCATATTTATCCAAAATAATGTCAATTCCACATGTCCCCTGGAAAATATAGCTATGCAGGAATTTGAGCAGAAATGGAGGGAAAACAAACCTTCGAATCCACGGCAAAAAACACCAACCAATCATGAGCAAGCACGAGGATTGAAGGACCCACATGACAGCATAAACACACTCTCAATCCAAGGCAACACCTCTCCACCAATCAGAATGCATCGTTCAGCCTCCCATGGATCAAAGGGCCCACCAGAGCATGCAACCGACGTAGGACTGTGCCAAGTCTCCCTGAACTGACCTTGGGGCCCACCTGCCAGTCTCCTAGCCAAAGTCAGTAGCCAAAGGCAGTGGCTAGGGTTCGGCCGAACCACTGGTTCGGCCGAACTACCACTAGGCCGCCTCGCCTCCAGCTTCCACGTGTCGACTCCTGGTGAACTCTAGAAGGCGGTTCTACAAGGCTCCACGAGATTGCCGACCAGGAACCCCCTGGTACACCCCTATAAATATGTGAGGAGGGGTCTAGAATAGAGACACACACAACACACACAACTCTTTTGCTCTTCCACTTTCATACTTGTGCTCTAAGCTCATTTCTAGAGGTGTTAGGAGATATGGAGAGAGTAAGGGGAAGTTGGGGAAGTGCCAGTGTTGTTGGCACTCTCCTCCAGCTTGTACCTCGATGGATGCTTATCAATCAAAGTAAGTATTTCTTAGATAAGTAATAATTCTAGTTCCTTAGTTGTTTGCCGGATCAATAGTTCACTAGTTTAGTGGCTGCTCTAGTCTAAAGCTAAGGTTGGATATAGTAAAAGATAGTGTAGATGTAGTGTCTAGACTAGACTTCATCTGTTGGTTGTGGTATATCCCATGGTTAGATAAGGTAGGTAGCAGGTGATGACAGCCCTTTCTATCCAGCATAATCCTTCCCGTTTGGGTATATCCCAGTGCCATATTATCGGAGCTTACCAGGTTTTGTCCTACAGGAAGTCAGTAGTCCGACGCAAACAACTAGGACAATTCTATCTTACCTTTGATTCTTAGCCTAGAAATCCTCTCTGCCCCTTGCCTCTAGCCAGTGTGGTATCCTTGGATGAACCTGAACCTTAGAGAATGTACACACATTCCTTAGTGGACACGATACCCCAGAATACTCCTGGGTGAAAGCTACAACGGTATCTGTGCGCTTGCAGATTTATTTGTGATCGTAAAAATACCCAATAGGCTCAAACACTTTTCGTTCTTCGGTTTGCGACCAACTCAAAGGAGTACGACACCTTTATTGATACAAGGCCTCAAATGGTGCCCTTTTCAAACTTGCTTGATAGCTATTGTTGTACGAGAATTCTACTAGAGACAAGCATTTATCCCAACTTTTGTCATAGTGGAGGACACAAGCTCTAAGCATGTCCTCGAGGATTCGATTTATTCTCTCAGTTTGTCCATCAGTTTGAGGATCATAAGCTGAACTTCGAATCAATTTGGTGCCAAGAGAAGCTTGAAAATGTTCCCAAAAGCGTGCTACAAATTGAGCACCTCGATAGGAAATAATCATCTTGGGTAACCCATGTAAGCACACAATGCAGTCGAGATAGATTTTGGCATATTTCTTGGTGGTGTAGGTAGTGTGTACCGGAATAAAATGTGTTATTTTTGTGAGCCTATCAACAATAACCCATATGGAATCGTGCTTCTGGGAGGTGTTTGGCAATCCAACAATGAAATCCATACTTATGTCTTTCCATTTCCATGATGGTATAGGCAAGGGTTGAAGTGTACTGGCTACTTTCAAGTGGTTGGCTTTTACTCTATCACATGTGTCACACTCCGAGACATACTTAGCAATTTCTCTTTTCATTCTAGTCCACCAAAAATTTTGCATAAGATCCTGATACATTTTGCTACTACCTGGGTGAATTGAGAACTTGGAAAGAATTTGTTTTCGGAGCTCATGATTCTTTGGAACAACTATGCGGCTTTCACACCATAAAACTCCATCCTTGTCTTGGCGGAAACATTTATATTTCTCTTCTCCTTGAGAGAGCTTTTGCTTAATGATCCATACTCCCTCATCATGTAGTTATGCCATGATAATTTGATCCTGGAGAGTTGGTTCCACTGAGATATGATTTAGGGTGCCTTGGGGAATTATTTCCAGATTGACTTTCCTCATCTCAAGTCATAATGTTTCATTATAGGATTCTACAGATAAGCAATTGCAATGAGCTTTGTGTCACACCCGGTTTAGAAAAGGTAACTGAATGCATCCCATATGTACGCCAGGATCAAATTCCGCACATATAGTAGACGACACAAGCGTATACCTGACACAAGTGTGTTACACCAAAATATCATCAATGAACACCACCACGAACTTGTCAAGATACTCCATGAACATCTTATTCATCAGATACATGAGGTAAGCTGGAGCATTAGTCAACCCAAATGACATAGCTGTGTATTCATATAGCCCGTATCTGATAGTGAAAGCTGTCTTGGCAATATCTGAGGGTCGTATCCTCAGCTGATGATACCCTGACCTCAAATCAATTTTGGAGAATATTCTGGCTCCCTTCAACTGATGAAACAGGTCTTCTATACGAGGCAATGGGTACTTGTTCTTGATGGTAACCTCATTCAAGGCCCTATAATCAACACACATCCTCTATGTACCATCTTTCTTTTCAACGAATATCACGGGTGCTCCCCAAGGTGAAGAACTAGGATGAATGAACTATTTATCTAATAATTCTTTTAGCTGTTTCTTAAGTTCTTCTAGTTCACCAACTCACATTCTACATGGCCTTTTAGCAATAGGTGTAGTACCAGGTAGAAGATCTATGATGAACTCAATGTCGCGTTCAGGGGGCATACCTGGCAAATCATCGGGGAAGACGTCCGGGTGCTCGCAGACAACTCTGATATCCTTAATCGAATCTACCTTCAACTAATTCACTGCACAGTCTGCTGTCGATGGAAGTGTTGCAATGAACTCAAACCTTTCACCTTCTGAGCTAGTAAGAACCACAGATCGCTTGGAATAGTGAATAACTGCAACATACTTCGTCAACCATCCCATTCCGAGGATGATATCGATACCACTGGACAGCAAGACTATCGGATTTGCACAAAATTCCCTTCCCATAATCTGTATTTTTATCCCAAGACACCGATACACAGCCCTCATATTTCCCCTAGGTAAATTTACTAACATGAAACTAGGCATGGTGCATAGGGGAATGGAGTACTTAGCAACGTACTCAGCAGAGATGAATGTATGCAATGCTCCAGAATCAAATAAAACTGATGTAGGGGCTGAGTTGATGAGAAACATACCGAACACAACGTCCTAAGCCTCATGAGCGGTCTCCGCGGCCACATGATTTACACGCCCGCGGACGAAGTTCTATTGCCCCTTGTTGTTCTGCGGCATCTGGTTGTTGTTCCCAGGCTGTTGCTGCTGTGGGGTCTGCCTCTGTCCACTGTTGTTGATTTGGCCTGGAGTATTCTGGACGTTCCTCTTGGGACAACCATTAGCATAGTGTCCCACCTCATCACATCTGAAGCAAGTATTACCATCGGTGGGAACAGGGGCATTGTTCCTCATAGGTGTTCTAGTAGGAGTAACCTGGCAACTCTATGGAAAGTTTGGATGCTGCACTAACTGACCAGCACGCTAAGCTTGTTGCTGCTGCTGACCCTATGGATTGGGGCGCTGGTACTGATTCTACTCATAGTTGACATTCTGTCCTCCTAGGCAGAAGGGTGTTCCTTGCGGGGGTGCGAAATGGGGGTGGGAGTTGCTGTTGAACTGCCCTGACGACTCAAACTTTCTCTTCTGCTCATCCATCTCCTTGCGAGCATGCTCCTCCAGGATGGCATTGTCCACCATTTTCTAGAAGTTCTCGAAAGTATGCACCATCAACTGATACTTGATAGGACCAATCAGACCATCCCTGAATTGATCCTGCTTCTCTGCGTCATCTGCTACATCTGCGGGAGTGTAGCGAGACAATTGGATGAACTTGTCTTGGTACTCACTCACAGACATGGATCCCTGTTTCAGTGCAAGGAACTCTTGCTTCTTGAGCTTCATCAGACCCTTGGGTATGTCGTGCTCCCTAAATTGGTTCCTGAACTCCTGCCAGGTGATGGTGTTGGGGGTGTCATGGGCTGCGGTGTAAGCATTCCACCAATTTGCAGCGGTCCCTTCCTATCTACCTTATGCATAAAGGACCTTCTCCCTGTCAGTACACTGGACGATGTACAACATTTTCTCCACCATCTTGATCCAATCATCAGCTTGCAAAGGATCAAACGAGTGAGAGAACGAGGGAGGTTTGTGGCTCATGAACTCCTTGTGCCTATCTCTTGCTGGTGGTGGTGGAGGTGGTGGAGCTTGGTTCATCTGAGCCTGCATGTTGGCGATAGTGTTCGCCATGTTGGTAAGCAGCTGAGTCTAGGGGGCGAGAAACTGCTCCATCCCTGCAGGTGGCTTCTGGTGTGGTTGACTTTGTTGAGGATCGGGGTTGGTATTGTTGCTTGTTCCATGTCGCGGCACTACAGGCTGATCAACTCCTAACCCGGACCTGGTGTTCACCATCTGATCGGTTAGGAAAATGAGACTCATGAAATTAATCATGAAAAAAGGGTAGGAGCAAGGATAAGATAAAGATAGTAAAGAAGATAGACAACCCAAAGCTTTACTAAACTATCTATTTGTATTATAAACTTGATATAATTGTGGTCATCACTCCACAATTTATTGCAATCATTACAAAGATCCAAATCATATTGTTTTCCACAAAACCAAGCACACTTGCACATTAATCTAAATTAAACACACTATTAAGACCGTTCGAACTAGCGATTACAAAAGACTCTTAGAAAAATTTCTATCTAAAAAAAATACTGCTATCTTAACTCCTCGACCTATCATCTCTAACGGTAGCGGGTGCGGTAGCCGGGCTCTCCATAGTGGACGCGCTTGCGAGGAGGTGACTCTAGCAGGTACTCCATAGGCTCATCGCTGTCGTACTATGCGGGTAACTCTGGATCTCCCCTCAGCTGAGCTTCAAGAATAGCCTTCCCCCTAATGGTCTTCATCAGCTTTCTCTTGACCTCCTGGATCTCTGCTCCGGCAGCATCCAAGTCCGTGCTGAGGGCGGTTACCAACTCCTGCATAGTATCCACGAGCAAGCTTCCTTCCCCAGGGGGCAGGGCAGGAATCTGCGTATAGGTGGCTCCCCTCTTGCACCGTGGAAACAGCTGAAACTCAGTGCCCTGAAGTTCCTCCCTGTAAGTGTGGCAGAGATAGTAGAGCGCTCTCCTGGCAGCTTCACTAGTCCCTGCATCCAAGGTCCTCCTGGGCACATCATCAATGTGCTTGGAGTACTCCACCCGGCTGCCATGTCTCTCATCTAGAACACTGATCACCATTGCCACCAACCACTCCTCCTGCTGGGCATTCTTGTACAAGTGAGCTTCATAGTGGGGCATCTGCGGGAAGCCAATCCTCTGCATGGCCCTCCAGAGAAGCACGGGGAGTGGACCTTCAGCAAAGTCCAAGCGATGTATCTGCTTCGCATAGTGGGGCTCAGGTGGCGGTGGGCTTGCGGCAACTGCTGGCTCTGGATCATCATTTGGGTCATCGTCACCACCATCGGGTGCATCTGAGTCATCATCACCATCCTCATTCTCGTCTCTGCTTGCGGCACTTGGATCGGCACTATCTCCTCCTGCAGGATCCTCATTGCTGCCACTTGAGACCTCAGGGTGGTCCCCCGGCAATTCCATGGGCTCTTCCTCAGTGTCAGTGTCCACCCAGCCTCCTTCATGGTGGGCGTAGTTGTCATCGTTGTCTTCGAGTATCACATACTTGGACTCCAGCTGCTCAGACTCCTCCTGGTCAGACACTTCCTGCGGATGATGGATCGGATGCGGCGGTCCACGAGTGCTCTTACGGGCAATTTGTTTGTTTCTGGTCATCTGTAGTAAAAGTGAGGACAGCGCAAGATAGAGGATATTTTAGAAAATGCTATAGGTGACCTTAAAGCAAGATTGTATTTTGAAAAATTCCGACACACTTGAGAGACAAGCATGAAGTCAAGGAGAGAATAATAGTGATATAATCAAGAAATAAGCAGTTTTCAAAAGCAAGCAAGCAGAAACGGGTTACTAAGCCAGATGACCCTTAAAATTCGATCATTACTAACTAGTTTAATGTCCTACAGTCAACACTGCTCTGATACCACTTCTGTCACACCCTGTTTATAAAAGGTAACTAAATGCATCCCATATATATGCCAGGATCAAGTTCCGCACATATAGTAGACATCACAAGCGTATACCCGAAACAATGCATTAATGAAATAGAGTATAATAGTACTTTATTACATGGCCGACAGTCTTAATCTTAAGCGAATAAATAAACGTTTATAACTAGCAGCGGACTTCAACTTCACAGGCAGATGGCTGGGAGACATACGCCTAGTATTCCTCAAAATCTTCAGGAAACTCTGGACAATTATCTTGTTCTAAGCAGCATTGTTTTTAATAAAACAAGTGTGAGTATACCTATGGTTGGTACTCAGCAAGTGGAGTAAATTATATGACATGCAAGGCTATAATCAAGGAAAAGCTGACATGGTTTGACTGCGATAAGCATTTTTTGTTGATCAAGTTTTATTAAGGAAGCTTAATTAAGTGTAAGTATATACCAATTCCTTAAACAAATATCAGTAATAGATAAGCATCAACATAAATAAATAAAGAACATCGATTTAGATCATCTTAAAGTTTAATTATCATGTGAGTGTCCAAGCCGCTCTTAACCGTGAGCACGGCTAATATATCAGTTTTCACTCTGTAGAGGTTGTACACTTTACCCACATGTTCCCCAATGATGCTCGGGTTTGCAAGGCCCTTAAACACTTCCAAGGTGAGTGGCAGGGATTCACTACGAGGCCCTTACAAAGATTCCCTAACTTATGACAATCTGCTAAGGCTTCAAGCTAAAGTGGTCATAACCCTCCCTAATGAGGTAACGCCTTAGCCAAGGACCACATATATCAATATGCCTCAAGAGGACCGAGTCATACCTTGATGATGCAACCCCTCTTGCCCTTTCAGTAAGATTATCATAATCTAAAATTTCTAATTAATCAGACAAGACCAGAGCCATGTAGTATTCTGGTTGCACTGTTTTTCTAGGTGGTTCTCCATGTTCCAATTCATGCAATGATCTTAATTATCATCAATAAAGTATTCTAGAACACGAGTAAACCAGTATAGCATGATTTTCAAATTATCCAGCCCAAATCTAAGTAAGAGCAACTAGTGTCGCTACAACACTTATATAATAACCTAGGTTTAATCAAGGAAGTTCAAAAGAAACTAGGCGCATCCTTAATTTGGGATCCATCATATTCTAGACATATGCATTCATATAAAGTAAATATGTGTATTTATAATGTTATTGGGACTGAAGTATGATCAAGGACCACTTGCCTTCATCAACGAACTGCTGCTGCTCGGGAACGTCTTCAAAGCTTGACTATTGCGGTCCCTCGAACTGCGTACCGTCTATCGTAAGACACAACTTCATACAAGCAAACAACTGCAATAAATAAGAAATAGTATACCAAACAATATAAACAGAGTAAAATAATGTAATAAAGCTACTGCATATGTCGTAAGGATCGCGTGAGCGCAAGAATCGATGAAAAAATGGAGTTAAAACGGAGAAGTTAGGGCTAAAACATGATTCTAGGGGCTTATTTGTAGAAGATTTGAAACTAAAAGGGTTCTGACCAAAGAAACCGAGGGCTAGATCATAATTAAACCTTAGACCTAGGGTCTACATTGCAAAACAGAAGGGTTTAGGACTGCGGGTACTATTTTTGAAAAAGATAGGGGCCTAAACAAAAGAAAAAGGATCTATTCGTAAATGCTTTTGAACTATCATGGACTGCACGTTGATTTCTACAAAACTCAGGGGCTAAAGTGCAAGATTTTCTAGTGTTGACCGGTATCCATTTATTTGACTACGGTCTAGATCTAATCTGGACCGTCGGATCTGGATCGGACGGTGTGGGTCGGTTGGGGACGCAGAGCGGCGGCGCGACGCACCGGCGGCGAGGGGGAGCGGCGGGGGACGGCGGCAGCTCACCGGGGAAAGCGCGTAAATGCGCTCCCGGCCTTGGTTTCGAGCGGGGCTTGCACTGGGAGGTTCCGGGCTCCACGGGTAACCCATCTAGGGGCTTGGGGGCGGCGGAATTGGCCGAAGCGGCGGCGCGGCCGCGAGCGGCGGCTCGGGAACGACGGTGAGGTCGCGCGAGCGCAAGAAGGCCAGGAAAAGGGGAAAAGAGAGGCCGGCGAGGATCCTCACAACCACGTGAAGCTTCTAGGACGCTGGCTTGATGACGGGGAGCGGCGGAGCGGTGGTGCGGCGAGCGTCCGAGGCACGGCAGTGGCGGCGGCGGAGGAGCTCGGGTGCTAGGGTTCCTCGGGCGGGAGGCGGCAGCTGCGGCTTGGGGAGAGCTAGGGCACGGGGTGGGGCTTTAAATAGGGATGGCCGTGAGCCTAGGCGTGCGGGCTCAAGGCGGCGCGCGGGCGGGGCACACCGGACCGCGGTCGGAATCGTGCTCGAGTCTGATCCGGTCGAGGGGAAGGGGACGGGCCCGATAGGCGGGACCCACCCGTCAGAGAAGAGACGAGAAAGAAAACGGGTCGCGTGGAGGAACTGGGCCTCACAGTGAAGAAAGAAAAGGAGAAGGGGCTGGGCCGGCTGGGCTGGGCTGCAAGGGAAAAAAGAAAAGTGAGAAAAAGATAAAAGAAAAGTGGGCCGGCCCAAATAGAAAAAGATAGAGAAAAGGAAATGCATTAAAATGCATTTGAATTTGAATTTGAAATTTAAATTCAAATGGAAGACAATAAATAAAACAATGCAATGGGCATGAAATGCACAAATCTGATTGTCCCTTATATTTTTTTAGGTTTTATTAAATTGCTATTAATTCACAGTAAATGCTCTAAAATCAAAATGAGGAGATAAAAACCTTATGGGTCCTAAAAGAATTCTAACAAAATTTATTTAAGTTTCTAAATTCAAAATTAGGGTGTTACACTTTGCGGCTTAGTGCATCCACGACTACATTTGCCTTACTTGGGTGATAGTGCACCTCAAGATCATAATCCTTAATTAATTCCAACCATCTTCTTTGCCTCATATTCAGATCGGCTTGGGTGTAGATATACTTGAGACTTTTGTGATCGGTGTACATATTGCAGTGAGTGCCCATAAGATAATATCTTCAAATCTTTAGAGCATGAATGACAGCCGCAAACTCAAGATCATGAGTAGGATAATTCTGTTCATGAGGTCGAAGAGCTCGGGAAGCATAGACAATGACTCGGTTATCTTGCATAAGCACACAACCAAGACCAGTGCCGGATGCGTCTCAATAAACATGAAATGACTTGGTGTTATCTGGTTGAGCTAAGACTGGGGATGTAGTCAATTGTTCCCTTACAGTGTGGAAAGCTTTTTCACATTTCTCGCTCCACACAAACTTTACTCCTTTCTTCAAAAGTTCCATCATAGGTTTAGCAATTCTGGAGAAATCTGGCATAAAGCAGCGATAATAACCTACCAAACCAAGAAAACTGCGAATCTGATGAATGGAGGTGGGAGGTTTCCAATCCATCACCTCTTACACTTTGCTAGGATCAACAGCTATGTCTTCGCTGGAAATAATATGGTCCAAAAATTTTACACTATCTAGCCAGAATTCACACTTGGAAAACTTAGCATATAGCTGATGGTCTCTTGGTTGGTACTCGGCAAGTGTTGGGAATTATATGACATGAAGCCAAAATCAAGGAACGGCTGCTTGGCTTACTACGATAAGCAATTTTAGTTGGTCAAGTTTTATTAGCATCTGATTACTAAGATATAAGTTCATACCAAAACCCACATTAAAAGAGATAGAAGAGATACAACATAAGCATAACCACAACCATAAACATGGTCCACGATTTAATTCATCTTCAAGTTCAATTATCATGTGAGGGTCCAAGCCGCTCTTAACCATGAGTACGGTTGATATATCAGTTTTCACTCTACAGAGGTTGTACACTTTACCCACAATTCGTGTCTCCCGATTTGCCCGAGGTAGCTAGCCTCTTAAACACTTCCAAGGTGAGTGGCAAGGGATTCACTACGAGGCCTTTATAAAAATTCCCTAACTTATAACAATCCGCTAAGGTTTCAAGTCAAAGCGGTCATAATCCTCCCTAATGAGGTAACGCCTTAGCCAAGGACCATATATATCAATATGCCTCAAGAAGACCGAGCTATACCCCAACGATGCAACCCCACCTGCCCTTTCGGTAAGATTATCATAAGGTAGAGTCTCTAATTAATTAGCCAAGACCAGAGCCATATAGTATTGAGGTTGCACTATTTTCCTAGGTGGTTCTCCATGTTCCGATTAAAATATATGATCTCGTGATTAACAACAACAAGAGCAAGAACATGGATAAAATAGGTGTAGCATCATCATTGTTGTCATCATGGTTGTATATTATTCCCGAACTAGAACCAGTTATAGCAACTAAGCAATAGCTACCCAACATAAAGGTAAGACCCAGGTTGACAAGGAATGATCATAAAGACTAGGCATATCCTTAATTAGGATCCATCAAAATTAGAATACATGCATGCATATAGAAAAGTTATATTTATTGTGATTATTAGGACAAAAGAATGATCAAGGAAACACTTATCTTTCTTTTAGAGAATAGCTATTCAGAGTCTTCAACTCTTTTTCTTGAAACTCTAAATCTTCAAAACTCTTGGATCACGCTCCTTCTATCATCACACAAGCATCAGGCCCAAGCATACAAGCAAGCAAATAAACAAGAACGACTAAGTACAGATACACCAAATAAAAGGAAAACTTTAAAAGAGCATACTAAAGGATAGGGCTCGTTGCTACGGTCAAAAGGGCGCAAGAAACACGGAAAATGGAGCTAGGGTTGAAAAGAAACAGCTATCGGAAGATTTATGTTAATAAAGAAATAAAAGAACTATAGACTTTCATTTATTTTAATTTAGAAAGCTAATGTAAAAGATATAAAAGAGAAATATCCCTAATCATAATTAACTCATATTATATTTGCATTTATAAAAATGAAGTACAACTTAATCAAATTTTATATATAATTGTCAATGTACAAATAACCCTATTTAAACAATTAATTATAAAGGAAACTAGTGAGAGCATATAAACGCATAAACTCATATGATTCGTGTTGAACTAACAAATTAAATTACAAACACATTTAAGTTTATATTAATCAAATTAACATTAATTATGAAAATAGGAATTACGGTACAACAACACTACTAAACGATAGCTTAGGGTTTTAGAAGACTAACGCAAAAAGAACGGATCGAAACGGACCTAAAACATAGAAACTATGCATGAAACAATGCTGCAGGGACCTATACATAATTAACTATAGACTTCGGGGGTTACGGGAAAGAATTACAAGACACAAGAAATAGTGCTTGCAAATGAGGAAAAGTTCAGGGTTAGATCTGAAAAATTCCACGGTGGAGCTGGATTGAGAAGATGTAATAGATCTAGGGGGTTTTCTGCAAATTTCACAAGACACAGAAAATTACACAATAATTACAGAATTCTTCAGAGACTAAATTGCAAAAAGCTCGAAACAGGCAGCAATGGTGATCGGCGGCTACAATTCCTCAAATTCCCGTCGTTCTAGGGCACGAGAGGTCGCAAGGTGCAGGGCAAATGAAAGAGGATGACAAGGGGATTCGATTCCATACCTTACTGCGGGGACGCATCGTGGTGGTCGAATTTCGTGAGAGAAGGGGGCGGCGGCGGTCTGCTCATCAGTTTTGGGTGGCTGCGCTTGTCTCTATGGCAGCGGCCTACAGGGAGGAGCCGACAGGGGGCTAGGGCGGTGCACAAAGGAGGGCAAAGCGCGGCGCTGGGCGTTGGGGAGCGTGCACAGGGTAGGGGTGGTGGCGTCCTGGTGGTGCGCACAGGCACAGGGACGGCGGTGTTCGTGGTGGTGCGCACAGGGCAAGAGCGGCACGGCAGACGGGGGTGGGGGGCAACGCACGGCATAGAGGCGCGCGGGAGAGGGAGGGGACGGCGCTAGGCAGGTCTAGGCGCACGGGATGTAGTCGAGAAGAATAGGACCAGGGCGTGTGGCTTGGGGAAGCTAGGGCCGGTGTCATGGGCAACAGGGACGCGATACAGAGGCTACGAGGAAGGAAAGGTGCAGGGCACGTTTAAATAGACCTAGAGATATCGTGCTCGGCTGAAAGTCGGACGAGGACAAGGACGCGACGCCGCATCGGGCTAGAACTCGTTCTTGAGTCCGGATTGCCCACTGGAGACGAGATTGGGCTGACCAGCGGGTCCCGTAATTTAGCGAGCAAAGAGAGGAAGGAAGAGGTAACAGATAAAGTTAGCGAGAATGGCCGAGCGAGTTCGGTTAAGGGCCGAAATAGGTTCGGGTGAGGGCCGATAATGAAAATAGGTTGAAAGAGCTGGTTGAACACGAACAGGCTACTCGAGAACGTGAAATAGAAAAGAGAGAAATCAGGCCAAGGCGTTGGAGCTGACGGTGATTGAACTTCGTCGGAAAAACACTGAAGATGAGCCACGAGGCGTCGTTTTCAAGCGTGACTTGATCGGGGAGAAATGTTAGAGAATCGGGAGCTTGATGGGGCATCTTAAGGATTCGGAGAGGACAAGGTTAAAAGGATGTACAACAAACTTACGGCTCGGTCCGATTACAATGAGAATCAAAATAGAAATATTTTCCAGAACATATTTTTAAGCTTAAAATAAATCTAGAAAAGTTTAGATAAATATTTTAACCCACGAAAAATATATCCAGAAGAATCCCAAAAATTCCTAGGAAAGCTCGGGGGGGGGGGGTAATTTGAGTCACGAGGATTCCAAATAAAATATTTCGGACTCATGAAAAAGAATTTTAGAGCCTTCCAAATAAAAATGGATCTAGCTCTAGGATAAATAGAATAATTGCTAGAAAAGTCTTTAAAATTCTCAAAAAATCCTATTGATAGATGAACATATTGTAAAAGATATTCACATCCTAAAATTGAATATTTTAGGGTGTGACAAAATAGGGAGAGAGTGATGGGAAGTTGGGGAGGGGGGGTTGTCGGCCCTCGTGTCACACCCGGTTTTTGGAAGAAAACTGAATGCATCTCATATGTGTGCCAGGATCAAGTTCCACAAATATGACAGATGATACAAGTGTATATCGGAAATAATGTTATAACGAATAAGAGTATCATAAATGACCGAAAGTCTTAATCTTAAAGGAAATAATAAATATTTATAATCTAGCAGCAGACTTGAACTTCACAGGCAGATGACTAGGAGACATACATCGAGAACTCTTCAAGATCTTCAGGGAACTCCGGCCAAGTATCTTATTTTGATTAGCATTGGTTTTAATAAAGCAAGCGTGAGTACACTTATGGTTGGTACTCAGCAAGTGTAGTAAATTATATGACATGCAAGGCCAAAATCAAGGATAAGCTGACATGGTTTGACTGCGATAAGCATTTTTAGTTGATCAAGTTTTATTTAGCAAGCATTAGCTAAATGTAAGTATATACCAACCCTTAAATAAATAAAGAGATAAGATAACAACAATAAATAAAAAAACATCAATTTAGATCATCTTCAAGTTCAATTATCATGTGAGGGTCCAAGCCGCTCGTAACCGTGAGCACGGCTGATATATCAGTTTTCACTTTGCAGAGGTTGTACACTTTACCCACAACTCGTGTTTCCCTTAATGCCCGGGTTTACAAGGTACTTAAACACTTTCGAGGTGAGTGGCAGGGTTTCACTACGAGGCTTTTACAAAGATTCCCTAACTTGTAACGATCCACTAAGGTTTCAGGCCGCAGTGGTCATCACCCTCCCTAATGAGGCGGTGCCTTACCCAAGGACCATAAACAAAGCCTCCAAGAAGACCGAGCTATACCTGTCAGACCCGGGGCCACGGGGCTGTGTACATCAAGGAGTCCGTATTGGGCTAGGGGATAGGACGTGTCCTGTACCCATTTATGTTGTATTCTACCCGCATGCGGAGTAGAACTAGTCGATATAGAAGGAAACTACTCGAGTTGTACTTGAGTACGATTTCTATGTTAGTATCAGACTAGGATTCATGTAACCCTGTCCCCCCGGATATATAAGGGCGGGCAGGGACCCCCTCAAAAAAAGAGATCACCTGATCAACATCAAGGCAATACAAACCATCATACAGGACGTAGGGCATTACGCATATTGCGACCTGAACCTGTCTAAATCTTGTGTTGTCTGCACCTTCAAGTTCCTGATCTCGGCGCATCCCAACCTAAAACCTACCACCTTGGGTATACCCCTTGGTGGGCAGCCGGATAAAACCCGACAGCTGGCGCGCCAGGTAGGGGTGCGCATCAGAGATCCGCTGGAGAACTCGATGGCGATTTTTAAGTTCCCCAGTCCCGTGCTCCCTGAGGGCACGACCTTTGTTTTTGGCTCGTGGGTCTGCGTTGCCAGCGGCGCAGGCGGTCTCCGTCGGCACACCGTCAACGACACCTTCAAGCTAAAGACACTCGCCGCAAGGCTTGACGACTTTGTCGATAATCTCGACGAGTCGCCGTTTTCTGACTCTGCCAGGGAGACCGAGGCAGCGTCTGTTTCTACTTTTCCTTTTTCCACGTGCGAAAAGGACTTGGACTCTTTGCTCCAGGCTGGAGGTTCCGGGGCCACCGCATGTCGGGAGGCTGAGGATCACCTGGCCGCTTGCGGGCTGATGATCACCACCACCTCCGAAGGATGAATTGTTCATTGGAGGGGGATGAACTTGTTCGACTCACTCGAACATGATGACCGATTGGTAGCCCATCTTGAGCCTTTGCCTTTTCAGGAGGGCAGGGCGTTGGCTCCCATATCCGAGGGCTCGACTGAGCTAGTCGAAGCCCCTTCCGAAGAACTCGCAACTTGCCAAGTCCTGATGGCGGAAGAAGGGGACGACGACGCCCTCATCCCCATTGGCGCACTTGACGGCATATCAGAAGATGAAGACACCGCAGAAGCCGAGAACGAGAACGACGCCGAGCGCGACGCGCGACGTGCAAGGAACAGAGCTCGTGCGGTTCGCAGAAGGCGCGCCAACGAGCGCATACGTTCTGCACAGCGCGAACTCGACGCCGAATTCGCCGCGGCAGATGAACGTGGCTTCAGGACTCCTGTGGCCAACATTGCTCGGGTAACAGCACTACTCGAGCGAAGCAACGACCCCAACGTCCGACAAGCACTCATCTACGCCCAACGGACGTGGGTCCAGTTGGACCAGCAGGCTCCGGCATCGCTCGTCAGGGACGAGCACGTCGGAGACAGCCGAAGCCAGGCCCCAAGTCGAACAACGGGTCATCGCCCGCGACCCCAACGCAGCAACAACAATGATGGCGTGGGTGGAAGCCATATCACCGGTGGGAGGCGACAGCCACCTCCGGCAAACAACCCGAGGCAGCCCAACCCTCCACGTCACCAACCTGATCTTCGCCAGAAGATCAATGAGGGGCGCGATGCCCGGTCAGTCCTCGACTCGAGGCGACGGGAGCGCGAGGTAGTCGAGCGAGACGATGCTGACTGCAGCGATCGTTTCCCCGCGTTCACTGCGAGATTCAACAACTACAAGTACCCGGAGGGTTTCAAGCCAATTGGCATTACCAAGTATGACGGCAAGCAGGCCCCCCAACAATGGCTCCGCTGTTATTCTACTGCCATTGAGGTGGCTGGTGGCTCCAACACTACCAAGGTCGTCTACTTTCCGATGGCTTTGGAGCCTGCACCATTAACTTGGCTGGAAAGTCTCCCCAACGATTCCATCGACTCCTGGGAAGGCCTCAAGAAGGTCTTCATCGACAACTTCCAGGGGGCCATATCTCGAGCAGGAACCCGGCACGACCTCGCCCAGTGCAAGCAAGAGCGCAATGAACTCCTCCGTTCCTACACCCGCCGTTTTTTCGATGTGCGGGCCACCATCGCCAACATCTCAGAAGAGGACATTATCGACTGCTTCTACAACGGCCTCACTGACCCAGGTATATATCGTGATTTTGGGCATAACAGGCCAAAGACGGTTGCAGGTTTACGCGACATGATGCACGACTGGTCTGAACAAGAAGAAAAGATGCGCGAGAGGTTTCCAAGACGTACCGACCTCAACCAGAAGCGCAACAACGACAACCGGGCTGACAAAGGCTAGCGGGATTTTTCGGGTTCTTCCCGAAAACGCAAGCCAGACAATCTCTTCGCGGCTGTGGACCGTCCTTCCGGGGCAAGAAGTCAACCACGCAGGAGCAGTTTGAAAAACTCCTGCAGAAGAAGTGCCCGTGGTGTGTCAACTCCAAACACGCAGCGATCGACTGCTTTCAGCTCAAGCGCACCTTCGGCTCTCCTGGGAACGGCAAGAAGAACAAGTCGACGGGCAAAGAGCCTGAAGACGAGGAACAGGAAGATAAATCTAAGACGCCTAAGTTCCAGGATGCCTCCAAGACCGTCAATGTTATCTTTGGCGGTGACGAAGATTTTTGCTCCAAGCAGGAACAGAAGTTGCTGCTACGAGAGATCCTATCAGTTGAACCAGCGGTACCACGACCACTCCGATGGTCGGAGGTCCCCATATCGTTTTCCGTGATGATCAATGGACTAGCTTTTCCGAGCCTGGGAAGTTCCCACTGGTGCTGGATCCCGTGGTCGCAGAAGTCAAGCTTACTCGGGTTCTTATCGATGGCGGGAGTGGACTCAATCTTATCTTCGCCAGTACACTAAAGAAGATGGGTCTGGACCTCACCAACAAGCTTACTCCGAGCAAAGCCCTTTTTACGGTATTGTTCCTAGCAATGCCGCGCATCCGCTTGGGACAGTTGTTCTTCCAGTCACTTTCGGGATGAGGGAGAACTATCGTACCGAGTTCATCAAGTTCGAGGTGGCCAGCTTCAAATCTTCCTACCACGCCATACTGGGGAGGCCGGCGCTCGCCAAGTTCATGGCGGTGCCACATTATGTCTACTTGCTTCTCAAGATGCCAGGACGTAACGGTGTGCTCACGCTCCGGGGCGACTTGAAGAAGTCCTATGATTGTAACCAAGAGGCCATCCAGTATGCATCGACTTCCCGCGTGCCAGATGCTTCCGCTGAAGTACTCGCGGCCGCACAGCAACTCTCTGAAGCTGAGCTGGACATCCCGACGAAGAAGGTGAGTCAATCGGGCGTCAAGTCGACGGGCGAGGTGGCTCTCAAGACGATCCAGCTCCAAGAAGGCGATTCATCTAAGACAGCCATCATCGGCGCGGGCCTGGGTGACAAATAGGAACTCGCGCTCGTCAGTTTCCTGCGGGCTAACCGAGACATATTCGCATGGAAGCCATCGGATATGCCAGGGGTGCCCAAGGAGCTGATCGAGCATAGTCTTAATGTGTACCCACAGGCTGTACCAAAGAAGCAACGACTTCGTCGTTTTGCCCCGATAAACGGGAGGCTATCAAACGGGAAATAGCTAAACTCCTCACGGCTGGATTCATTAAAGAAGTAATCCACCCAGAGTGGGTAGCTAACCCTGTCCTTGTATTAAAAAAGAACAAAGAATGGAGAATGTGTGTTGACTATACCGATCTAACAAGCATTGCCCAAAGGATCACTTTGGGCTCCCTCGCATCGATCAGGTAGTCGACTCGACCGCAGGTTGCGTATTGTTATGTTTCCTTGATTGTTACTCAGGTTACCACCAGATTGCTCTCAAGGAAGAAGACCAGATCAAGACCGCGTTCATCACCCCGTTTGGGACTTATGCCTACAAGACGATGTCTTTCGGGTTGAAGAACGCTGGCCCACCTATCAGCGGGCAATCCAGATGTGCTTCACTGATCAGTTACACCGGAACGTGGAGGCCTACGTGGACGATGTGGTCGTGAAAACTCAAAGTCCCGAGGGCCTCATCACGGATCTGGAGGAAACTTTCGCCAGCCAAGGAAGTACGATGGAAGCTTAATCCGACCAAGTGCGTTTTTGGTGTTCCGTCAGGAAAACTGCTCGGGTTCATAGTCAGTAACCGGGGCATCGAGGCCAACCCTGAAAAGATTACCGCCATTACTGATATGGAGGCACCTGCCACAATCAAAGATGTACAGAAACTTACAGGTTGCATGGCAGCTCTCAACAGATTCATCTCCGGCTCGGGGAGAGAGGATTACCTTTTTTCAAACTCTTAAAGCGTCAGGACAAGTTTCACTGGACAGAGAAAGCCGAGCGGGCTCTGCAGGATCTCAAGTAACACCTACAGTCGCCCCGATCCTCACAGCACCACTGCGGGTGAGACCCTTTTACTTTACATTGCGGCAACTACCCACGTTATTAGCAGTGCTATTGTTGTCGAGCGCTCCGAGGAAGGCCATGCTTTTGGCGTGCAGCGGCCCGTGTACTTCGTCAGTGAAGTACTCTCAGAGTCTAAGGTGCGCTACCCGGCGGTCCAAAAGCTTCTCTATGGCATATTGATTACTTCGAGGAAATTACGCCACTACTTTGAAGAGTACCAGATCGTCGTGATCACAGACTACCGTTGGCGGATATCCTACACAACCAAGATGCCACGGGTCGTGTTTCAAAATGGGCAGTGGAACTGGGGGCTTTGTCGATCACTTCAAGCCACGCACTGCAATCAAGTCCCAAGCTCTAGTCGACTTCATGGCTGAGTGGAGGGAAAATCAATCTCAAATCCAGTTGACAAGCCAGAGCATTGGACCATGTACTTCGACGGTTCTCTTAAGCTCGATGGCGGCGGCGCTGGAGTTTTATTCGTTTCCCCAAGAGGCGAACAACTCAAATACGTCTTCAAATTCTCTGGGAGGTATCCAACAATGAAGCCGAGTATGAAGCGTTGCTTCACGGGCTCCGTTTGGCGATATCACTAGGGATCAAGCGGCTATTTGTATATGGCGATTCACTCTTGGTGTTCAGCAAGTCAACAAGAGTGGGACTGCAACAAGGAGACCATGGAAGCCTATGTACAAGAAATACGCAAGCTAGAAAACAAATTTTCTGGCCTAGAAATTCACCATGTGCTGAGGGAACACAATGTTGCTGCCGATGCCTTATCCAAGCTGGGATCAACTCGAGCTCAGTCCCGGCAGGGGTATTCGTTCAGAGCTGACGCATCCGTCCATCAGCCCTTCACCACCGGTTTCCACCGCCACTGGCTCCGTACAGCCAGAACGGGAGGTACTGCTGGTCGGTGAGGACTGGAGAGGACCTTTTATCGACTTCATCCGAGATCTCGTCTTACCGACCGAGATGGACCCCAAAAGCGCTGCTGCCGCCCGCCTCATGCGACGGAGCAAGGGGTTTGTCCTAGTCGAAGACAAACTTTATCGGCGCGGTGCACGATCCGGAGTACTCATGAAGTGCGTTACAACAGAAGACAGTCTGGACATATTGCGAGAAATACACGAGGGCGTGTGTGGTAACCATGCTGCCTCAAGGTCACTGGTTGGCAAAGCATACAGAGCCGGTTTCTGGTGGCCTACCGCCGTGTCCGACGCCGAAGATCTGGTACGTCGATGTCAGAACTGCCAGTTCTTCGGTAAGCAACCTCATGTCCCGGCCCACACCCTCATCACCATACCGCCTTCCTGGCCGTTTGCTTGCTGGAGCCTCGACATGATTGGGCCCTTCACAACGGCGCCAGGAGGTTTTACTCATGTTCTGGTGGCTATCGATAAGTTCACCAAGTGGATCGAGTTCAAGCCGATCGCCAAGCTTACTCCAGACAGGGTGGTCGACTTCATCTCCGACATCTTACATCGTTTCGGTTTCCCCAACACTATTATCACTGACTTGGGTTCCAATTTCACGGCCAACCAATTCTGGGAATTCTGTGAAAACTCATCCATCGAGGTCAAATATGTTTCAGTGGCTCACCCAAGGGCAAATGGGCAAGTCGAGAGGGCGAATGGTTTGATTATAGATGGCCTCAAGAAGAGACTTTACGACGCCAACAGCAAAAAGGGCGGGAAGTGGATTCACGAGTTGCCACACGTAATCTGGGGGCTCAGGACTCAACCTTCAAAAGCCACAGGGCAGACCCCGTTCTTTCTTGTCTACGGCTCCGAGGCGATTCTCCCAGCAGATATCATGTGGAAATCCCCAAGGGTTGAGATGTATACAGAAGGCGAGGCGGACGAAGCACGACAGCTGGAGTTGGACTCTGTCGAAGAGGCTCGCTGCTCTGCTCTCGTCCAGTCAGCCCGTTATCTACAGGGAATCTGGCGATATCATGATCGCAACATTAGGGAAAGGTCGTTTAGCATTGGCGACCTTGTCCTTCGTCGCGTTCAGGACGAGTCGGGTTTGCACAAGCTTAACTCAAGATGGGAAGGACCGTTCATTGTCAAGAGGGTTACAAGACCGGGATCTTATCAACTTCGGCACCCCGATGGTCAGGATATACCCAACACATGGAATATCCAGCACCTGCGACGGTTCTACCCCTAAGCAGACTCGTGTCCAATTTCTGTATGCGTCAATGGCAAGTTTTACTTTTCTTGGGTCGATTTGGCGGCTTCGTGCCACACAACCCGAAATGTAAATTCTTGAATATAACGGTGGCGGCTTTTGGCCACGCTTGAATTTTACATAAAATCGACTACTTGCCAGTGGCACATGGGTCGTCGCGATGCTAATCGTGTTCTTTCAAACTGGTTAGGCCCGTCTGGCTCGGGTTCCATCTAACTCGTTTGGCTACTCCTGCGGTGGTTACACCTAAGGGTAGTTTTCGACTGTTTGCCATAAGCATCCTAGTCGTCGCGCCACAGACTGCGCGTTCCGGGTCCGAGTGGATCCTTTTTGGCAGGATCTTATTTAGCTCACCCGATGAGCTCTCGTGAAGGGCTAAATCGACTACTCTCTGAGTCGATGCACTCAGAGGTAGCACGCCTATGCTCCAAAGCAGATGGGGCTCTTCGTCTGCACATACGGCTACAAAGGAACAAAAGTGGTTTCTTATATTACAAATGTCTTAAGCACTAACGGTTCAATCCTGGACCATATTTCCAACAATTTTTTCAGCTACAGGCCGGAACTCTAGCAAATACTCGCGGAAGCTTTCATCAGTACAATCAGCAGCTGCACCCTCCGCGAGTACTTCTAGCCGAGCCTTTGGCCAGAAGGACTTTACAAGGCCTAGGGCATGGCCCACGTAAGATGTGGCAGCCTCGGTGACGAAATTGAGGATCTTTTGTGGCACCCCGCGAAGACGATCAAGTAGTGGTTGCCCATCTTCAGCACCGTCTTCCCGGGGATCCACCATCTCTACGAGTTCTTGAGCTGCCACCTTCAAATCATCGAGTTCCTTCTGGCGCTGCTCTTTCTCCTCGCCCAAAGTCTTGATCTGCTGGAGGCAGTCGACGAGTTGCTTCTCTGTGTCGGCCATCACCTTCTGCAGACCCTCGACTTCATCTGTGCGGCGATGTAGCATGTTCTTCAAATCAGTAAGCAATTCTTCTTTATAATTTACCAGCTGTTTAAGTTCTGCGATGATAAGCAGGATTCAGATCATGAAGTTATCGACTACGGGTATGACTTCGAGAATTGAATTCAACATACCTTGATGGGTCTTCCGCTGCTCCTTGAGTCGGCCTTGGAGCTCGATGATATTCTGCTCGAAGCCGGCTCGTTCCTGCATCAGCTCGTCGATACGCCTGGTGGACTCTTCCAGTTTCGTTGAAGATTTTTGGTTCATGTCCTACATGTTCCTGGGCATCAGAGAAAATCGACTTAATCATACAGTTACCAGCGGTTCAGACAATGTTTACCAGAGCAAATGAGTCGATCGCCTTGATCATTTGGCGCAGATGGCTCAGATCATCCCCTGGGAGGTGCACCTCTTGGAGTATATCGGTGTTTTCCCCTACAGGGGTCGGCAACTCGGGTGCCTCGCAAGAAGCACCCGCACCCTCCAAAGCTGACGGCTGCGAGGTCCCTGCAAAGGACAAGTGTTAATATAGCAATGATTGTGGCAGAAGGCAGTGGGATCATTTACCTGCACCGCCGACGGGTACGGTAGTGGTGACCTCGACTTGCTCATTGCCGGGGGCTTCGGGTTCTGTGTGCTGGAGCTCGGGTAGTGGCGAGTCACGCATGATTACATCTGCCCCCCCTGCTGGCTCCAGCGCGTTGGGTTGCCCAGGCGACGGCTCGGAGGCTGGTGGAGCCAACTCGAGTTCGGGTGTCACTGCAGCTGTTGATCTGCTCCAGACAACAGCACAATATTTTTACTGTGATTTTTACACATGGCTAAGGGCAAGGTCCAAGGCATTACTTACCTCTGGGATCGGATCATTGTCGGTTTCCTCCACACCAGCTTCAATGGCTTCTTTGTCACGGTACTTGTGGCTGGAGGAGTTGGCGTACAGGATGAGGGGGCTGGCAGCTTTGGCAGGGCGATGTCCGGGGCACCTATTGCCGGCGGCGGCACTGTTTCAGTCGAGGGCGTGAGCTGCCCCGACCTTGTGCCTGCCACGGCGATAGTTACATCGTCTGCGACAGAAGGTGACGGATCGGCCCTATCGACCTCTATGGGCTCGGCTTCTGGTGCACCTTTTCTGGTGGGGGGCACTTCAGCTACCTTTTGGCGCTGGGAGCCGGGCAAGGAAGACGAGGGGCTGCAAGACAGGGTTGTCATCAGTGTTCAGCAAAACAACTCGACAGTTTTTATAGTTCGACAGACACTTACCCGGCAAGGTCAGTGGTGCTGGCTTTGCGTTTCCTCATATCCCGACGTCGCCGGGGAATGAGAGGTGCGTCGTCCGACCAGTCCACGGATGATCCGGAGGAGTCGTCGGCTTGCACCCTCTCCCCAGCCGCCAGGCTGCCCGTGGCTGATTCGCTGCCAGCAATTTGTTCTTTCTGTGCTTTGGCGGCGCTGGGCAGCGTATGGTAAGGCCGGGGCAGATCGGGGTGTGGCGGGTAACTCCGATACAATGCTGATGAATCCTGTATTAAGACATTCAGTTAGTATTAACTCTTCAGATTAAGGGAAGAAGTCGAGAAGTCGAGCACTTACTGCTGGTGGTCGATTCTGGGCTGTAAACCCTGCTGGAACATACGGGACAGCATCCACATCTACTAGAATTCGCCTGACGCGCATAAGTGCAGCATCGTCCCCAAGCTCTTCTGCGCACATACGGGATGGGTCTTCAGTTCCCAAGTACTCAAATCCTAAAGTATGGCGCTGCTGAATGGGTTGGACCCGGCGCTTGAAAAATGATAGCATCACTGATGCCCCGGTTACCCCTGTCTCTTTGTGCGCGGCAATCAACTCGAGCAGTTCTTTGACTTGGTCCATCTCGGCTTCATTTGGCTCCAATGTCCATTCGCTACGCTGAACAGGAGGCCTGCCGGACCGCACAGGGAGTTGGGGGGCGTGGTTCGCAATGTAGAACCAGTGTTGTTTCCACCCGGGGACATTTGACGGAAATTTGTATGATATGTATTTGTCACTAGCGTGTTGCCTAAGTTGGATTCCAGCGCCCCCTATTGCAGAAGGATTTTTCGAGGTGGGCTGGGGCTTCACACGGAAAAGATAGCGGAAAAGAGCCCAATGTGGTTCAATTCCGAGGAAAGATTCACAGAAATGAATGAAGATGGAGATATGGCAGATCGAATTGGGGTTGAGGTGTTGCAGCTCAATCCCATAGAAGTAGAGAAGACCACGGAAGAAGGAGCAAGTGGGGAGGGCGAATCCTCGTTCAGAAAAAGAGCAGAAAGAAACGATTTCATCGACATTTTCCATGGGAAATGGATCGCGCAGAGGAAGGCGCCAATTGATGAGATCCCTTTCCTGAAGTAGACCCCCCAATACCAAATTTGCTAAATTTTGGCGAGAACACTTACTAATTGTCCATTCTCCAGTCGCTGCTTGCGCCTCTTTCAGGTCCTTCTGGTTGTTTTTCTTCGGGGCCATTTCGGATCCTTGCAGCCACGAGTTGTTTTCACAAGGGCTCGGGGGCTGCGGCGGTGGGCTCGACGATCTTCGACTATGTTGGGTGGCGGAAGGGCTCGGGCAGGTCAGACTCTAATTGGGATTTTATTTTTCTCTGATGGCGGCGTCAGATCTGAGGGCACAGGAAAAACCCTAACTGACCGCGAGGTTAAATACCCAGCGATCAGGCAGTGGTTTACTGTGTGTAAGATGAAGCGTCGCGCAAAGGATTAATTGGATACAGGCGGTTTTTTTTGGCAGATTTTTGTAACCGTTACCCGATTCACCATTTTTTCTGGGTTAGTTGTCCCGAAAAAAGAGGTTTTTCGGGTTTCGAGTCTAATTTTTGCAAATTGCCTCTTTTTAGACTTTATTTTTTGCCACGACCTTTGGGATCCTTTTTTTTCAAAAGATTTGGACTCAAGGCTCGGGAGCTGTAAGACACGTGGCATTGACTACTTATTTTTCGACAGTACTCGAAGGATATGAAGGAAAGATTTAAGGCTAGTTTGACCCTCAGATTGATTCTTTGATTCAACCTAAGGCTCGGAGGCTACTCCATATGGAGTGCGATTGTTCATCGCACCCCATATAAAAGGAAAAAATTCGGGGCATGAGCACCTCATAGCTTCGATGCAGTCAGAAGAGTACTCGAAGAGAAGTATCAAGATGGAGCTTCAAAAGAAGTCGAAGACAGCTTCGGAAGTACTCGAAGAGTCTGCAGTACTCAGCTACGAAGAGCTCGGGGGCTTGTCAGACCCGGGGCCACGGGGCTGTGTACATCAAGGAGTCCGTATTGGACTAGTGGATAGGACGTGTCCTGTACCTCATTTATGTTGTATTCTACCCGCATGCGGAGTAGGACTAGTCGATACAGAAGGAAACTACTCGAGCTGTACTTGAGTACGATTTCTATACTAGTATCAGACTAGGATTCATGTAACCCTGTCCCCCCGGATATATAAGGGCAGACAGGGACCCCCTCAAAACATAAGATCACCAGATCAACACCAAGGCAATACAAACCATCATACAGGACGTAGGGCATTACGCATATTGCGGCCTGAACCTGTCTAAATCTTGTGTTGTCTGCACCTTCGAGTTCCTGATCTCGGCGCATCCCAACCTAAAACCTACCACCTTGGGTATACCCCTTGGTGGGCAGCCGGATAAAACCCGACAGTACCGTAGATTAACAATCATAAAAAATCATCGAACAAATAAAACACCAATAGTACTAACAATGAAATTTAATAATATTAATACTCTATGAGAATAAATTATTATAGTTGCTATTTTACATAAAGCATAAGCACTTATATTTCTAGCTCATAATTCTAGCTCATGCAGGAGTATGAGTTGATAGACTATTTATTGGGAACTTGTAGTTGGTGATTCCTCGTACTTTGTTTGTTTTCACACTCGTAAATATTGAAATTAGATAACAAAATCCTTGTTCACTTGAAAAAAATATGAAAGACAAGATAATAACTCTATCATTTTAAAAACACTTGAAAATAAAAAAAATATTATATAGTGACATTTCATTGGACCAAACAATGATTACACATAGATGAAATTCGAAACAATCAAGAATCACATCTCTAAAAAGCTCCTCAAGAACGAAAGAGTAATAGAACAATCCTTCCGCAAAGAACTAGCAAATCAGGCTAGGTTCATTCCCTACTCCAACAGGCGAAAGAATGATACCCTTTTCTTTGAAAATCCAGTGACATTCCACCCTAAAACTACGACATAACTTTGAAGAAAGTGGCAGCACAAAAATCTAGCTCACTTTTGAGCCACCATGAAATCGGATAGGTTAAGAAAAGGACATCTCCATCCAACACCACTTGTCAGCAACAGTTTATCAAACAAGTGATGTTCAAGAGAAAGCTATTGCTCCTAGCACAAAACAACTATACATATTGTCGTTTAAACATATGTTCGTGTGATAAAGAAGCCTACGTTCACATTCTTTTGTTAGGGTAAAATGAATAAAGAAACTATTTGCTACATTCAGAAACAGTTAATGTTTTTGGATGTACTTGGCCAAACTTTTAAAAATTATCAATAATTTATAAAACATTCAATTTAGAACATTCAAGAGACATGCACTTTTACCTCATTCGATTCTCTCAACTTTTTAGTTAATGTGACCCCATGGTGATATTCGGTTAGGTTTTGGGGGTTCCGAGGGG